>NC_081352.1:1282474-1295791 GCF_029784015.1 Lycium ferocissimum
GATCATAATCAACTAACTAGGCATTAATTCATAATTTCAATCACAACACAACAACACCCATTTACACGGCTCAAGCTCCACATACACAACTCACCTCCAACATTTCATATTTCATGATTTTCCTCCATTATAAGATACTACAACATGAATATAACCTTCATAACACAAAAACAAGATCAAATCTTACCTTTTTCTCTTCAACTCCCAATAGGCTAGGGTTTCCCAAGGATGAAAAATAATGGATTGATCGCTCCAACGATGCTTCCACGCTACTTAGGGACCTCAAAATAATGGGTTTACATCAACGAAATAATTTTAGAAGGACAAGAAATGGGGGTTGAATTTCTTGGGTCAGTTTGGTAGGAGCTCCTCCTTCGGGGTTTTGACTTCTCTCTTTTTTGGCAAGTGTTGAAATGAGCTAAAGATGACTAGCAAGTCATCTTTTAATCCCCCCTTGAGTTGTACAAAAATATTGGCCCACATTAATGAGTTGTACCAATTAAAAGATGACACAAATTTGTGTGGGGTCCCTCTCCCACTATACACGGCCAACATGGAATTGTAGATGATTTTCATCTTCCAATTTTTATCACTTTTGGTCCCAAATTTTCCTAATTGTTCCATACCAATAAATTCATGCACAACTTATATCTCAAAATAAAATCGAAGGTCAAAAATCCCGACTTTGTATCCCGAAATAGTTTTATCCTTAATTTATCTTAATTAAATCCGAATTGTTCCAATGTACAAAAATACGGGTTCTAACAGTATTTGCTGTATGATTGTCACTTAATAGCGGTAAGTAGAAGTCCAAAGACCGATAACCAAGTATTTATAAGTAACGGTGGTCAAGGTGTGTCCATCACCCTTAGGAACCTGGAAGTCTATGACGGAAAGTAGTCGTACCCATAGGTGAAAAGTGAATACTGAGGATTGAAGAAGGGATAGAATATTAATTGTGGAGTCAGAAGAGTAAGAGACCCTTTCTAATTTGGAGGGAGATGTGTTATGAGAACGTTTCAAAATCCGTTAAGACTTCAATTTACTCCAGATTATGTGATGAAGGTCATGTGGTGAGGTGGATGCGATCATACTAGTATTAAAGCATCGTATTTCATCGGAGTTCCAAGGTTAAGCGTGCTGGGGTGAGAGAAATTTTAGGATGGGTGACCCCCTGGGAAGTATACTAAAAAGTCCCATAAAGTCAGACACAGGAGAGCCAAATAGGAAGCTAGGGTAGCCTAAAGGGAAATTAGAATATACAGAGTGGGCGAAAACCTTAAGAGGTCGCGTAGGCCGGGGCGGACGAGACCAATGAAGAGAAAGAAGGTGCATCCCAGCTCTAGAATTAGGGTGAATTTGAATAGTGTTTGGAAATATTTTGTAAGCGAGATAGTAGTAATTATGTCTATATAGGTATGCACGTGATATTCCGTACATGGCTATATCAGCGGATATGTGTATTCTGGCAACCAATGTGGCGGTATATGGAAGGCGTTAATCGGACAGGGTAACGAAGTTCAAGGGGAAAAGAAAAAATTAAATGGCACAAATGTTACAGGGTAAGTTGATCTTTGTTCTCACTATAGGTTAAGCTTGGGAAGTACTGGCGCTATGATATTTGGAAAGGAGAGAAAGCGAATAGATGAACGGCAAGGGGACCAGAATGTCGGAATAAAAGTGCCGCCTAATTGAGATTGGAAATGCGGACATAAGGCAAAGTATAATCGGGTAACGGTATAAGTACACCCCTTAAAGGGGGGAAGCGGGTGCGAGAGATGCAAGTGTAAGATGGAGACAACCAACACTACAATATATTTGATACGGATGCTCGGGCTACAGGTAAGATTCCTTGCCGAGACAAGTCAGTAAGATCCAAAGCCAGCAAAAGGGGTAGAAGCTAGGATGGTAATTGAGATAGTGCTGAGAATTAATTGTAGAGATCTTGAATGATATGACAATAGAAAGTGGAGGCTTAAAGGAGAACGCGACAAGAGAACGATAACGAGTAACTTGTGGAGACATTGCGAAAGGTAACACTGTTGTGCTGGATTAGAGGTCAAGATGTGGGCAACAGGGTTGTTCGCTAATGAAACTGTTACCTATGAGTAGTAAGGGAGAAAAAATAGAAAACCTCCTATAGTAGGAAGTGGTAACATCAAAGGAGTGAATAAAGGAAGGGAAAAGAGTATGATAGGATAGACTAAAAACAAATGTTAGGACGGAAGGAATATGTGGAGCAGAGTGAGCCAGGAAAAGGGAAGGCTATAACTAAGATGGAATATACTTCATACAAGTCGTACAGGAGTAGTTATGTTACCCATGAACATTTATATGCTAGGGAGGAGCCCAAGCGAGTGCTTAACGAGAAAAGTTTGGATTCAATAATAACAATACGGTTATAATATTCTGGGTGCATTACGGGAAGCTGTAAAGATGGTTTAAGCTAAACTACCGAGATGGAATTAGTACTGAGGACAAACGGGACATGGCTATGGTTGAACTAAAGATCTATTCCGATACTAGTTGTAAGAGAAGAGAGACGAAGACAAAGTAAAACATAAAGATTAGTGAAGCCACGCTAAGGTATTTTTGGGCTAATTTGAGCACCTTCGCATATTCTTGTAAAGATTGCAACATAATGTGTGACCGGAAAGTTGAGAGCAAGATCTGAGCAAAGGGACGATAGAAGAGTTCAAATTAAAGGTAAAGAAATGACACGAGATAATGTACCTAGAAGGTTACAAGTCGAGTAAAGGGATATTACAAGATGATTTAAGCAAGATGATCAGAACTAGCTAGCTACTAATAGAGGGTGAAGTTATACGTCAAATCCTTTCAGAATTATTTCAGCTGATGATAGTTAAAGCAGGGGACGGCTACTAGCGACTAGATGACGAAATCATATGACGACAATCGGCGTCGACACTTAGAATTCAGTTGGCGAGTGGGTATGCTTGAAGAAATCACCCATGAAAGGTGTAATGAGATTCGACAAGAAGGAGAAATTTAACCCGAGATATATTGGACCTTATTACATTGTTCGTAAGGTAAGAAGGTTGCGTACTAAAGACGTGGCTTTTGTTAAGGTACGGTGGCGGGATAATGACAGGAAGGAGATGACTTGAGAAGCTGAAGAGGGGATGAAGAAGAAATCTGATTGGTAGATGAGATTGCATGCTATGGTAATAAAGGAAACCACCCCGAGATTCTTATAAGACCTTATGAGACTAGTCTAACATTCGAGGACGAATGTTCTAAAGGGGGGAAGGATGTTATATCCCGTATTTTGTACATTGGGATAATCCGAGCTAAGCCGCGATAAGTTAAGGACAAGACTATTCCGGGATACGAGGTAAAGACTTTTAACCTCCGATATTGTTTGAAGGCATAAGTTGATTATGATTTTATTAGTATGAAATATTAAGGGAAATTTGGGATTAAAAGTGAATTATGGAAAGTTGACAAATCAAGAAACATAAGGCCATGTGGCCGTGCACAGGTGTCGGCCATGGGCCACATGGATACATTATATAAGTAGCTAAAAGATGACAAATTAATCATCTTCATCATATTCACCCCTTAGAAAATTCAAGAAACTTGGAGAAAAACCAAAGGAACCACTCGGCCATGAACAAAAACCGAAAGTTGAAGCCCTCAAGTAGTGAGAAAAAAAATATTTTCTTCTAGCAATTCAACCAATTGGAAGGTCGTCTATAACGTGGAGTAGTTGTGGAAGCAAGTAAACCATTCGTTCTTGCAAATTGCAATTCTAGCCGTGGGAGAAGTTGAGTGGAAGAGGTAAGGTTTAATCTTCTCTTTTATATGTTATGGATGGTTTGTGAATGTTGTAGTATGTAGAAATGAATGAAATTCATGAAATCATAAGTGTTGGTGCTTGGTCGTGTGGGTGCAATGTTGTGTAGGAGTGATGAACTAATGTTACTTAGTATTTTGGTTGTTGTTGTTATGTATTCTATGATGAGAATGAAGGTTTAATGGCTAAAGTGGAAGTTGTAGCCGTTTGTGGGCTATTGTAGAAGTTAATATGATTTTAATATAGATTTTGTATTTTTTGAAAATGATGTTGTTAACGTGTGGATTGTTGATGTAGTTCATGAATTTGGAAGAAAGAAATGCGTTGTTGTTGTTCTTATTGCATTTGGAAGTTTTCGGGTGGAGTGGAGTAATGGTTGGGTTGTTTTGAATATTGTGCGGATTGTTTGAAATGTTCTTGAATCTTGTTTGAATGATCTCGGATGAGTGTTTGAACATATGAGCGTTGATGTTGGCTTGGATGTATGTAGTTGAATTGAATGTAATGGAATGTTGTCGAATTACGTAGAAAAGAGTTACTAATGTTAGAATGCGTTTTGAATTGATTGTTGATGTTGTTAGTATGGTTGTTGGTATTGTTGTTGGTGATTTGGCCGAGTTGAATTCTCGGGGTTGTTGAATTTACAGGGGAAATGCTGCCCAAATTTCTGTAGATAAAGTGCTAGTTTAAGATGGAATCCCTAAGTATCTATAGCTAATGTTTGGTATATAATGACGTTATTGTAGATCTTGGGAAGCCCGAGACTTAAGTTCGGATTAGCTTAGGAAACGGACGAGGTATGTAAAGCTTACCTTTCTTTTTTTTGGCATATCCTAGTTGTAAGTAAGCTATGATACGAGCATCGGGGTAACTCTATTCTTACGATCCGAGTATGTCTACGATTCTTATTCACTTCTTGATATTCGCATTCCTAATATAGTCGAACTATGGTCTTTATGTCTTTTGTATGATTGGATTTCAAAGGTTGCATAAAAAGTTTTGTTTCTAAAAGGTTTTATGTTGAATAATGTCTCTAACTTTCATAGAAAGGCTCGGATCGCTCCGATACGTTCGTAGAAAGTCCTAAAGTGAATAATGTCCGTAACTTTCCGGGGCGGGCTCGGATTGGGTTGATGCATGTTTACGATCCCTGAGATTCTTTTAACGTAGTCCTAATGGCATTTAGAACGGATTTATCATGACTATCGTTGTCACTTGAGCATTGATTTTGTTATATCCCGTATTTGGTACGTCGGGATATTCCGAGTTAATTGTGGAAAGTTAAGGACAAGATTATTTTCGACTTTGTGTAATGCACAAGATGCTTATGAAATTTTGTTGGAAGGGAATATTAAGGAAACTTGGGGTTAGAAGTGGAAAATTTTTATTTCATGAAATGGCCAAAGGCCAATGTGGCCGTGTATAGTGGGGCCCTCTCCCCTTTGGTTGGCCAAATTTAATTAGTCCAAATTATGAGGGGCACAAGTGTTCATTTCATATTTGTGGAGGTTAAATATATATATATATGGACAAGAGATGATTAAGCAAGACTTATTCATCTTTTTTTCCAATTCTAGAAACTTAAGGAGAAATGGAGAAAGAAAAAGAAAGGAGAAAAACAAACGGCCATGGCTGGCCGAATCCAAGTCCATGAGTGATGATCAAGAAAAAATATTTTCTTCTAGCTTTCATACTAATTGGAAGGCCCTCGTTAACGTGGAGTAGTTGTTGGAACAAGCAAAGTGTTCATTCTTGCAAATCATCACCTAGCCGAGTGAAGAAGAGAGTGAAGAAGGTAAGGTTCAATCTTTATTTTCATATGTTATGCATGGTTTGTGGATGTTGTGGAGTGTGGAAATGAATGGAATTCATGAAATTGTGGTGTTGTTGCATAGCCGTGCATGTGTGGTGTGTGGCCGTGTGTGTGTAGTATGGTGTAGGAATGAAGGACTACTTTTATTTAGTGTAATTTGGTTGTTGTGTTGTGGACTTTATGTTGGAAAATGAAGGCTTAATGGTTCAAGATTGAAGTTGTAGTTGTATGGGCCGTTTAGAAGCTATTGTGATTTTAATATGCTTTCTTGAATTTATGGAAGATAATGTTGTTAATGTGTGAATTGCTGGTATAGTTGATGAATTTGAAAGGAAGAAATGTGTTGTTGATTGTTTTCTTGAATTTAGGGGATTTCGGGTGAAGTAGTATATTTTTGGATTGTTTTGAATATTATGCGGATTGTTTGAAATGTTCTTGAATCTTGTTTAAATGATCTTGGATTAGTACTTGAACTCGCGAGCATTGATGTTAGCTTGAAAGGATGTAGTTGAGTTGAGCGTAATTGAACGTCGTCGCATTATGTGAAAGAAGGTTGTTAATGTTAGAATGCGTTTTGAATTAATGATTGATGTTGTTAGAATGTTTGTTGGTATTGCTGTTGATGAATTTGGCCGAGTTGAATTCTCGGGGATGTTGAGTTTATAGGGGAAATGCTGCCCAAATTTTTGTAGATAAAATGATGGTTTGGAATTGAATCCTTCGGTGCTTGTGACTAATAGTTGATGCTTAATGACGTTGTTGTAGATTTGGAGAAGTCGAGACGTAAGTTTGGACTAGCTTAGGAAGCGGACAAGGTATGTAAAGCCCATTCTTCCTTTCTTTGGCATGTCCTAGTTGAAGTAGGTTATGACACGAACCCCGAGGTAACTCTATTCTCGCGGTCCGAGCATGTCTATGATTCTTAGTTGTTTCTTGATATCCGTATTCTTAATGTAGTCGAATTATGGTCCTTATGTCTTTTACATGAATGGATTTCAAAAGTTGCATAAAAGTTTTGTTTTCAAAAAGAGTTTTTCCCCTAAACAGTTCCGAAGCTACGAACGTCCGTAACTTTCACATAAGGGCTCGGATCGCTTCGATTTGTTCGTAGAAAGTTCTAAAGTGAATAATGTTCGTAACTTTCCGAGGCGGACTCGGATTGGTTTGGAATATGACTATGATCCTTATGGTTTTGTTAATACGTTTATGATATATGCTATGTTTCCGAATAACGTCCGATAGATATTTGATATAACTATTGTCCGATTTTCAAATGACGATTCGTTTAGATTACTTCATCGAGTCTTTGAAAAAGATTTATGTGCATATGGTTTGTCACTACTCTGCTCGTGCCAGCCTCAATGTATCTTTCACCGAGTCCCGGGCCGGGTACGTATTCGTGCACATTTCACTGCATTGTTCACCGAGTCCCTCACTAGAGGGCCGGGTACGGTATATATATATATATATATGATATGATGAGATGGGGATGGCGGCCAGGATGGCATACCGAGTCCCTTGCTAGCGGGGCCGGGACACGCTATTCACCGAGTCCCTCACTAGAGGGCCGGGTACGGTATATGTATATGTATATATGCATGCATACATGATTATGGTATGATTTTACTCACCGAGTCCCTCACTAGAGAGCCGGGTACTGTATATATGTACGATGATATGATGACACGATTATGATATGATTTTACCTACCGATACATGTATATGCATGATAAATGTTTAAAAGGCAAGTCTTATGATTTTTCTGGTCATTGTACTTGTTTCTGTAATTCCTACTTCGATTATGCCACTGTTTTCTGTACTCCATGCTTTACATACTCAGTACATATTCCGCGATCCCCTTTCTTCGGGGTCGCGTTTCATGCCGCGGTACACCCGATGAGCGACGATGTTGTTAAGATGTTCCAGCTGGTTGGCGAGCTCCATTTCCTCCGGAGTGCTGCCGAGTCAGAGTGTTATGTCATGACAGTTTGTTCTTTGTTAGAGACTTTGCAGACAGAGTTGTGTATAGTACATGTCGGTTGTGTAAGCGGCTCTATAAGCCGGTGTATCGTTATGCATTATATTACAGCTTTCTTGTGGTTACGGATTTTATTTGAGTTAAGGAAGACCAAAAGCATGTTTTGTAAAGTTTTCGCTATGTTTTCAGTTCACGACTTAAGGGCCCAGCCCAGTAGGGGTATGAGTGTCACGAGAGTCGGCGTGTTCGCTCGGCCCTGTGTAAGGGTCGGTGCCCATCACACCCCTATCGATTAAAGGTGTGAAAAATATCGAGCGTTCGTCCTAGGGGTTGTCTCGCAAAGTCGTGTCCAGAGAGTCCGTTTATGGTGTGAAGCGCGCCACATTTATAAACAAAGAGGCTACGGGCAGCTAGGATGGTTACTCTTCTTTCACTTCTTAGATCGTGCCATAGAGCCAAGTCATAGGAGATGAGATTTCTCGTACTAACTTTTGACTGCAGCAGGAGAAAGGCATCGACAGAAGAAAGCGATTAACGATATTGGAAGCTATAAAGCACGCAGGTAAGTAAAGGTATGTAAGACATATGTCGGGTGAGTTATTGAAGTATGATTGAAGTACAAGTTGGGAACTAAAAGGGAAAGTAAACAAGAAAGTGTAACAGGTGCCGTTTGAGTTGGGCATACGAGGTATGTTCATTATTTTTGTACTGTTGATGATAATGGGAGCCCTGTGTGGCTGTGATATGATGTGATATATATATATATATATATGTTGGCCCTGTGAGGCATTGTTGGTATTTCCTGTGTACGAGTGTTTTGAGATAATACTTACGATTCTGAGAGGAAACTCGTCGAAATTTTCCTTAAATAAAGTGAAAATGAGATATAGGTTGGTAATATGTCTTGGAAGGTCGTGCCAATAGCAATGAAAAAAAATTGACTAAGCTACGAGTACGGCCGACACCGAGAAAGAAGATAATTATTGAATTGGGGATAATAATAATTATAAGGTCGATGTTGATATGGTACAGAGAAATTGAAAAGGGCTTATGACACTAAGAGATGATTTAGAGAAGACTGGCAAATCTTGATAGAGAGTTATTTAAGGTACCGATTGAATTGATAAGCAGGGACGAATTATGACGAGCTTATAGTACAAGAGGTAATAATATGATTAAGGCAAGAGTACGGAGGAGAGGAATTGCGATGAATATGAATGTATCGATACGACAGTTTGTGAAACGTTCAGGGTAAAGTTGATCAGAAAGGATTAAGGAGTGTTACAATATAGGATTGGCTACGAGTAAGATATAGTGAAGATCGTTATGGAAATAAGTAAAGCCTAGTGAGAAAGTGGCCAAAACTACGATGTAGTCTATGTAGTTAGAAAATAAAGGCAAGTGTGAAACGGGGAAGTGAGCTATAGAACGAATAAGCGAGACATATCAAGTTTGGTAGGGGAAGTTTGGAATAAGGGTTATACGATAACGGGAGTGACGGCGAGTGTAAGAAAAGAAAAGGTAATTGGAAGAAGGAAATAAGAAGGGAGCGAGACAACAGTGTAGTAATAGGCCATGAGATGCGTAGCCAAGGACACGGGTACTATAAGTGATGGGACTATGAAAGACACGGTTATAGGAAGGATGAAGAACGGGGTAAATGAGGGCAGAAATCCAAAGACTGCCAACCGAGCATTTATAAGTAACGGCGATCAAGGTGTGTTCCTTACCATTGAGGATTTGGAAGTTTAGGACGGGAATGTAGTCATATCTAGAGGTAAAGAAAGTGAATATTGAGAAGTGGAAAGGGTTAAAAATAGTAAGTGTGAAGTCGGGAGAGTAGAGACCACCCTTTAATGCGGAGGGACGCGTTGTGAGAACGTTTCGAAACCTGTTAAGACTTTAACTGGCCCCAGATTATATGACAAAGGTCATGCGGTGAAACGGACGCGATTATATTTGCATTAAAGCATCGTATTTCATCGGAGTTCTAAAGTTAAGCGTGCTGGGGTGAGAGCAATTTTAAGATGGGTGACCCCCTGGGAGGTTTTTTTGAAAAGTCTTACAAATTCAGACGTAAGAAGCAAATGAGAAGTTAGAGTGAACTAAGGAAAATTAAGAGTTTGAGGAGTGGCGGGGAACCTTAAGAGGTCGCGCAGAACAGGGCGAATTAGACCGATAAAGAGGAAAAAGGTACATCACAGCTCTAGAATTAGGGTGAGTTGGAATAGTGTTCGAAGATACCTTGTAAGCAAGATAGCAGGGATTATATGTGTACATAGGTATGCATAAGATATCCTGTACATGGCTAGATCAAGGGACATGTGTATTCCGGCGACCAACGTGGCGGTATATGGAAGACATTTGTCACACCCCGATCTTACTAGGGTGTGATGGGCACCCAACCCCATATTCGGAGCCGAGCGAACCCGCGACTCTTATTGCACGTATGAACTATCTTTTTTTTTTTTTTTCAAGCATTAGCATAAACAATACCATTATGAACATAGGCTAATGAGCTGCGATCATACTATACAAACGACGGAGACAAACGAAGTACATTTAGCTACTATACATATCCGTCTACGAGCCTCTAACATAGTACACATATATACATAGGAAGGGCGAATCTTGCGTGCCGATATATACACACAAAGTAGTACCAAGGGACCGGGCTCAAACAGGCGGAGCGCCGCAAAGGATGCCGAGGAACCCCTAGGGATCGATCCCATTGTCACGACTGCCGCGGCATGAAACGCCAGCCGCCCACAAGAAGGGGCGTCGGTACAAATAGTGTACCGAGTATGTAAGGCATGAAAGCATCATCAAGAACGTAAAGTAAGAAATGCAATACTATGAGGTCATAGATCATATATAAGAGAGATAAGAGAGTAACTTTTGTATATGTAAGGGCCCCTGGCCGCATACCACGCATACTTATCTTTCCTTTAATATACGCACATACTCTGTCTAAAGCACATAACGACATTAGCCCGCGTCGGCCTCCCGAGTCCGGGTAACTTTAGATGCGGGATTAGCACGAACCAATGCGGGATTAGCCTAGACCAATGCGGGATTTGCCTAGGACAAGCCTTACGCTCGTCTCCCATTTTGGGACTCGGCGTTCTGCTGAGGTTGGCCCCGCCATTGGGTTTGCCCCACCATTGGGTTTGCCCCACCATCGACTTTACGGTGCCTCACTTTAAAGGAACATTTACAAGGCGAGACTATCCGCGGAATATAACATTAAAAGGAAACAGGGGGTGGAATCATAGACATCATAGGACCATAGTATTCATAGGATCACAGGATCATAGTCATTGCTTTAGTCATTAAGACTTTCAATATTGTAAAACTGGGTTTTTGAAGAAAAAGAATATTTTGGAAAACATTTGTAAACTTTTTAGAAGAGAAAAACATGCATTGGGGTTAAGGGTTTATTTAAAACAATTCTTATTTAGTAGTCGAAAGATGTCCAAGAGTTTCCTCAAATTATAGAATGAAGGTAAGCTAAAAGGAACAATAGGAAGAATTCAGAATGGTGGGCCCACCTCGAGTCAAACGGGCGGCGTACACCATTTACATATAATACGTGTTATGACGTTACTTATGAAGGTCTTAGGAGAATCGGGTCTCATCCTTGCAAGTTCTAGAATATGTAGACATTTCTTTTACAATTCATGCACTTTTGGGTTCAGTCTTACTGAATGAATAGTAACTATTTTCAATCGCGGATTTCTAGAGTTAGGAAAGTCCCCGAGACCCGAAATCAAGCCTAGACATCTAAGACATGCCAAGAAGGAAGGGGAAACCTTACATACCTCTTTCTGCTTCTTTAGCTATCCCGAATTCACGCCGATCTCGTCGAAATCTGCGAATTGGTCATGTTTACCAAAACTCTTATTAGGATTTTTAGAGTTAGAATCTTATGAAACACTTGGCTACGAAATTTGGCGGCACTTCCTTTGTAAATATACCATCCTCAACATTCAATATAGCCAAATTTCTCATCAATCACAATCCGGGAATTCAAACGGCCAAACTATTAACCACAATTCCGACAACAATACTAACAATTCCATACTCAATCAATTTACTACTTCTTCCAAAACTTTCCAACTTCAATGAAAATGATAATAACCTCATAATCCACATTCCAACATCAATATACTAACCATGTTGTCTTTCATGCATACAAGAACATTACATTCCATTCATGTAATTTCTAAAACAAGTCTCCATTACTACAACTTCATTAAGGTTCCTAGACATTCATTAACAACATAGAGTCCACAACATAACAACAAGCAAAATACTAAATAAAATTGACTCGTTCTCTTCCATATTACTCCACAACCTCACGCCACACCACCACACACATACACGGTCACACTCACATACACAACACACACGGACAACACCAACATGTACACTAGCAACCTCTCCAAATTCATTCAACTTTCATTATCAACATCATATCCACAATAATAACAACTAACCATTCAATAAAATAATCAAGGCATAATTCATACACACACATGACACACACGGCCACACCCTATATTTTTGTTCCTCATGAATTTCATCCATTTTCATACACTACAACATCTACAAACGTCCATAACATAAAAAGGAAATGAATTCTTACCTTCTCTTTAATTCTTCACCTTGCTAGAAACTTAAACTTGCATGAACATGTGTTCTTCTTGCTTCACAACCACTCTACTTTGTTAAGGACCCTCTACTTAGTAGAAAATGATTTTTGGAGGAAATTTTTGTCAATTTTCTCTTGGAAATGCTCTTGGCGAATGGCCTTGGAGCTTTTCTCCTTCTTCTTTTTTCTTGCTTTTCTTGAAATTTCTAGAGATTTTTGGAGAAAAGACAGCCGTCATCTATTTAAATTGGAGAATTAAATCTCCACTTGGGCTAGCCCATGCCATGGCAGTTGGGCCTTTGTTTTTTCTAAAAAAATTCAAGCCCACTTATTCTTTGGGCTACCTCTTGTAATTTATGAAATATTTTTCCAACTTCCAAATTTGCCCCTTCGTCTTCCCCTCCATATTTCCACGAGTCGTTTTGCAAAATTTCCCTTTATGCCCTTGACCTTCCTCATTAATTCCACTTCCTAAATTTTTTTCCACAAGCAACTCATATGCCCAACAAACAAAATGTGGCCTTGCTTCTTGTCTTCCGCGTATTGTCTTGAATTATCCAAACGCACAAAATGCGGGATATAACAACATTAATTGGACAAGGTGTTATATCCCGTATTTCATACATTCGGATAATTCGAGAAAGTCGTGGCAAATTAAGGACAGGATCATTTTCAAGAGTTATTTTAATGTACGAGTTGTTAGGGATATCATTTAGGAACATTGGTGGTATGGAAATGCTGAGAAAGGCTAAGGGCAAGAAGAGAAATTCGCAAAATGGGCCGTGGAAATAATGCGTAAGGTTAGGGACAAAATGGTAATATTGAGGAATGTCGAGGGGTAAAACGGGAATTTCACATGAGTTTTCATGAAAGTTCCAAGAGGGTGTATTGGTCATGTGACAAAAAAAGAAAAAAGAAGCTGAAGAAAAAAGATGACAAAATAAGTCATCTTTTATTTAGAAGAATTCAAGAAAAGAAAGAAAAATCTAGAAAACAGAGAAGGGCATGTGCCCCTCACATGCTTGTGAAGACTATATATATATATATATGTTCAT
>NC_081352.1:1295891-1315478 GCF_029784015.1 Lycium ferocissimum
AAGGAAAGACAACACATACCTCGTCTATTCTCGAAGCTAATCCAATCTTACGTCGCGAACTTCCCGAGATCTACAATATGCCATTAAACACCAAACATTAGCTAAAGGCATTTAGGAACCCGTTCAAACGAATACCAAATTCTACGAAGAAAATTGGGCAGCGTTTCCCATAAATGCAACCCCACGAGAATTCAACTCGACCAAATTCATCAACAATCATACCAACAACACACCAGCAACATCAATAATCCATTCAAAACACATTCTAACATTAGCAACTCTTTACTACATAGTTCCAGAACATTCATTATATTCGATTCAACCACTTACATTCAAACCAATATTCACGCTCATGTGTTCCATCATTAATCCGAAATCACTCAAGCCATATTCAAGAACACCTCAAGCAATTCACACTATATTTCAAACAACCCAAACACAACTCCACTCCACCCGAAACTATCCCAAACCCGAGAACAACAACAACCTACATTCCTCTCTCCTAAATTCATGATTTACACTAGCAATCCACACATTAGCAACATTAATTTCATAAATATAAAAACTACATTCAAATCATGATTGGGCACAACGGGGTTCTCTCCATTCTCCGGAGGTGCCATTGATATTCTTTTAGTACATAATTGTATATATCCATGATTGAGCACAACGGGGTTCTGTCCCGTCCATATGTCTAGTACTCTAGTAGAGGCTCGTAGATACGAAGTGTGGGCAGTATGGTCCCATAGTCTTCGTGTATATGTATGTATATATATTATATATCATTTCGATAGCCAAAAGGGCTTATGTTTATAAAAAGTAAATATGTTTCAAATGTTAGTAGTTTTCCATGATTATGAGCATGAGATATGAATAAGAGCAGACCAGTAGCTTTGACATGAGTGGTGTCCAGCGGTCAGCCCTGGATATCCGTCATGGCCCATATTTCGGGTCGTGACAGAAACAGAAAAGCGAGTTGTAGAATGAACAAGAAAGACTTATCAAGTTCTGTAGGGAAAGTTAGAATGAAAGTTATATGATAACAGAAATGATAGCGAGCACCAGAAAAGAAGGATTTAATTGAAATAAGGAAATAAGGAGAAAGCGAGATAACGGTATAGTAATAGATCATGACATGTGTAGCTGAGGACATGAGTACTATAAGTGACGGGACTGTGAAAGACCAAGTTATAGAAAGATGAGTGACGAGGTAGAACGAATGCTAGAAAATGACTGGTACGATAGGAATAAACATGGATGAATAGAATACGTTTTGAAAATGAGAAAAGGATTATTCGGAAGTACTGTGTTCTGAATGATACGGAGGTAGCATAAGATTCCTCGTATGTAGGATAAAAGATAGACATAGACGGGAGAAATGATAAGGGAATTCTAACGGAAGCACCCAAAATAGACATAATTAATTGAGTACGAGTATGGAACGAAAAGGGAATACATAGCTATGAACTTAAAGGTGTAGTACAACAACAAGGTTATAAGATAAGACCATTATTAAGACGGACTTGATATGTTTTTGAGTAAGTTAGAAGCCAGTGTTGGCCACACAACAAGGGTAAAAAGGGCATAAGGCATAAAGGGGTACTGCGTGCACACGATTTCACCTCGAAAATAGTGGAATCCTTAAGGGACAAAGAGGGTAGGCTTGAGGAACAAATGGTTTATTATAAATTCATCAAAGGAAACAGATGATATAGGTTGGGATAAAGATAATATTTTAAGAGAACTTTGGACCCTTATCGTCGGAATAAAAGTGCTTTTCGCCCTAATTGAGATTGGAAATAGGGACATGGAATAAAGTATATACGGATAATGGTATAAGTACACCCTTAAAGGAGGGAAGCGGGTGAGAGAAATGGAAGGGTGAGATAGAAACAATTGACACTGCAATATATTTGATATGGATGCTTAAACTTCAAATGAGACCCCTTGCTAAAACAAGTTAGTAAGATCTGAAAGCCAACAATAAATGGATAGAAGTCAGGATGGTATTTGAGGCAGTGTTAAGAAGTTTTTGTAGAGACCTTGAATGACATGACGTTAGAAAATGGATGTGTATAAAGAGAAAGAGTATGACAAGAGAATGGTATTGAATAACTTAAGAGATATTATAAAGGATAGCGATGCTATACTGGATTAAAGGCCAAGATGTTGGCTATAGAGTTGTTCGCTAATGATATTGTGACTTATAAGTAACAAAGGAGAGGGAATAGAAAATCTCCTATGATAGGAAATGAGAAAATCAAGAGCAAATAAAGGAAAGGAAAGAAGTATGACAAAATAGGACGAACGAGTTTTAGTATGAATGAGATATGTAAAGCAGAATGAACCAGGAGACGGAAAGGCTATGTCTAAGATTGAATATACCTTATACAAATTATACAAGAATAGTTATGCAACCTACGAATATTTGTATGTTAAGCGTAAGACCAAGTGAGTAAGTACTTGATAAGAGGAGTAAGGACTCAATAATGACAATGCAGTTATGATATTTTAGGTATATTACAAAAAGATGTAAAGATGGTTTAAGCCAAATTACCGAGATAGAATTAGTACTGAAGGAAAATAGGATATGGCCATGGTCGAACCAAAGATCTATCCCAATACCGGTTGTAAGATAAGAGAGAAGAAGGCAAGGTAAAGCATAAAGATTAGTGAAACGATGCTAAGGTATTTCTTGGGCTAATTTGAGCACCTTCACATATGCTTGTAAAGATTGCAACATAATGTGTGACAAAATCTGAGTAAAGAGGCAATAGAAAAGTTCGAATTAAAGATAAAGAAATGACACGAGATAATATGCCTAAAGTGTTATGAGTTGGATTAAGGAAAATTGTGAAATGGTTTAAGCGAGATGATCAGAATGAGCTGGTTACTAGAAGATAGTGAATTTATATGTCAAATCAAAAAAAAAATCTTTTAGAATTATACCAGTTAATGATAGACAGAGCAGAGAGCAGTTGTGTAAAGTTGTTATACGAGGGAACTTTATCAGTACTTGATAGCTAATTCTAAGGATAGAGATTAAGAACTAAAAAGTAGAGTGACAGTTAAAGTCTTTTAAAGAAGTCGAGAAGTAGTGTATAAGGCTAAAGATTCCAGAATATGGACTTCATTACAAGCTTACCTCGCACTCCATGGAAGTATGACTCTATATGAATTATTGTGGATAGGCTGACAAAATCAGCCCATTTTCTCCCAGTCAGGACTACTTATTCAGCTAAGGACTATGCAAGGTTATACATCAAGGAGATAGTGAGCCTTCATGAGGTTCCCACATCTATTATACTGGACAGAGGAGCTCCGTTTACAGCTAACTTCTGGAGATCATTCTAGAAGGGATTGGGGTCACAAATGAATCTTAGCACGGCATTTCACCTTCGGACGCGGACGGACGGCGTACTATTCGGACACTAGAAGATATGTTACGGAACTGTATGATTGACTTCGAGGTAGCTGGGATGATCAGTTGCCACTTATTGAGTTTGCTTATAACAATAGCTACGATTCTAGTACCCAGGTAGTACCGTATGAGGCCTGGTATGGCAGGAAGTGCAGGTTACCTATTGGTTAGTTTGATGTTGGTGAGACTAAGTTAATCGGCCCAGATATGATTCAGCAAGCTGTTGATAAGGTAAAGCTTATTTAGGAAGGGTTATTAGCAGCCCAAAGTCGACAGAAGTCATATGCAGATAATCGACGTCGACACTTGGTTTCGGTTGTAATTGAGTGTTCCTGAAGGTGTCACCCATGAAGGGTGTAATGAGATTCGGTAAGAGAGGGAAGCTTAGCCCGAGGTATATTGGGCCTTATCGGATTATTCGTAAGGTAGGCAAGGTTGCCTATGATTTAGACCTACCACGATTTGGAAGCAACGTGCATCTAATCTTTCACGTGTCGATGCTTCGTAAATGAATTGGTGACCCTTCTAGAGTATTCCCCCGTGGATGATGTCCGGGTAACGGAGGAGATTATCTTATGAGGAGAGCCACATGGCTATACTTGATCGTCGGGTGAGGAAGTTGCGTACTAAGGATGTGGCTTTCATTAAAATGCAGGTGGCGGAATAATAATGGGGAAGAGATGACTTAGGAAGGTAAAGGAAGAGAAGATAAAGAATAAGTATCTTTACTTGTTCCCTGTGCCCTACGAATTAATTTAAATCCCTCGTTTGATTGTATTGATTGGTGGATGAGACTATATGTTCTCACAATAAAAGAAACTTCCTCGAAACCTTTGTAAGACCTTATGAGGCTAGTTTAACATTCGAGGACGAATGTTCTAAAGGGGGGAAGGATGTTATATACCGTGTTTTTGTATATTGGGATATTTTAAGCTAATCGCGATAAGTTAAGGACAAGACTATTTTGGGATACAAGGTAGAGACTTTTAACCTCCGATTTTATTTTAATGCACAAGTTGCTTATAAATTTTAATTGGTATGGAATTATTAATGAAGATTAGGGATTAATTAACCATGATTAGATTATTAAGTGAGATTAAAAGTTTAATTACTTCACTAATTAGCCATTAGTGGCCGTGTGGGACCCACCCATGGCTTGGCCAAATTTGATTGGATCAAGCCATGAGTGGGACATGTTTCCACCTCTTAGGCACCATATAAGTATCAAATTGATGACAAAGGAAGCCATTTCATCATCTTCACAAACCTAAGGAACCTTAGAGATAGAAAGAGAGGCTCTCGGCCATGGCTGGCCGAGATTGAAGCCTTTGGATGTTGATCAAAATTTAATTTTATTCTAGCATTTCAACTAATTGGAAGGTCCCTAGTAATGTGAAGTAGTCATTGGAGCAATCAAAATATTCATTCTTGCAATTTACAAATTCTAGCCAAGTTGAGAAGTCAAGTGTTAAAGGTAAGGTTTAATCCTCTTTTACATGTATTAAGGGTGGTTTGAGCATGTTGTAATGTGTAGATATGGATGAAATTCATGGAATTATGTGTGTTGGTGTTGAAGCCGTGTAGGGGCTGTTTTGTGTAGAAGAGGATGAACTAATTTTACTTAGTATTTTGGTTGTTGTTGTTATAGATTTTGTGATGAGAATGAAGGATTTAATGGTTCAAGTTGGAGTTGTAAATGTTTGTGGGCTGTTGTAGAAGTTAATATGATGTTAATATAGTTTTTTGCATTTACGTGAATGATGTTGTTAACGTGTGGTTGTTGGTATAGTTCATGAATTTGGATGAAAAGAATGTGTTGTTGTTGTTCTTGTTGAGCTTGGAAGATTATATGTTATATTGTGTGTTGGTTGGGCTGTTTTGGAATGTTGTATGGGTTGTCCGGAGTGTTCTCGAGTCTTGTTTGAATAGTCTCGGGTTGATACTTGAATGTATGATTAGTGATGTTGACTTGGTTTTACGTGGTTGGTTGAAATATACGGGAAACGTCGTCTAGTTATCTAGAAAGGAGTTACTAACGTTAGAATATGTTTTGAATCTCCCCGTAACTTAACCGTAGTTCTTGACGTCTTAACATAGGTTGAGACACTATTGGGCAGCATATACGTGTTGTGTTGCGGGTAAACGCTAAAGGTATGTAAAGCCTATCCCTTCTTTCTTTTGGCATGTCCTAGACGTAAGTAAGATATGATATGAGCTTCGAGGTAATTCTATTCATAAGTTTCTAGCATGATTTATGACTCTTATTCACTTCTTGATGTTAGAATTTTTAGAGTGGTCGAGCTACTGCCCTCGAGTCTTCTATATGATTGGATAGTAAAGGATATATAAAGGTTCCTATTCCTAGAGGATTCTGTAATAAGTAATGTCCTTAACTTTCATAAGCTATCTCGTATTGATTTGATACATATCTATAGTTCCTGAGACTTTCCTTAATATGACTATCGTTTGATACTTGAGTGTTAGTTAATCTACTTGTCGATTGAGTCTCAGATGATGATCTAGTTGTATATTGTTACTCACTACTCTGCTCGTGCATATGGTTGTTACATCTTTCACCGAGTCCCGGGCCGGGTATGTATTCGTGTACAGTTTTACTACATTATTCATCGAGTCCCTCACTAGAGGGCCGGGTACGCTATATGATGATATGACGACATGATGATATGATGATATGATTATTCACCGAGTCCCATGATGGGCCGGGTACGGTATATTATGATATGATTATTCACCGAGCCCCATGATGGGCCAGGTACGGTATATGATGATATGATGATATGACTATGCACCAAGTCCCATGATGGGCCGGGTACGCTATCTGATAATGATATGCATGACTTGTCTTATAAGGCACAGGTACAGTGATTCTTTGATTACCATACTTGTCTCCTGGAATCTTTACTTCAGTTATGATCCTTGTTGTATTTCATGCTTTATATACTCGGTACATATCTCGTGCGGCCCCCTTTCTTCCGGGGGCTAACGTTTCATGCCCGCAGGTACAGATGCTCGTTTTGGTGACCCTTCAGCTTAGGACTTCTACTCAGCTGTCTTGGAGTGCTCAGTTGTTCCGAGTCTAGACTTTGGCACGGATCTTCTAATATATGTATATATGTTTATTCGGGGGGTACGGCGGGGCCACTGTCCCGTCATATGTTCTTGTGTTACTCTTAGAGGTACGTAGACATGTGTGGGTTGTATATAATTACTTTTGTTCGGTTATGTACGTATGACTTATGTTTTGGAGCGTTCCAATTCGTAGTGGCAGCCTTGTCGGCTTGCGTATGTATATATATGTTTTGGGATATTGTGTGTTATGGTAGCCTAGTCGGCTCGTGTGTGGCTGGGACGTTCCCCTATATTATGACAGCCTTGCCGGCTTATGTGCGATATTATCTGTTGAAAGTTGTAACTCCCTCGGGGAAACGAGTTGCTATGATATGTCTATATGCGGCGAGTTTGAGACGACGTCTTGCCTTTTTATATAGAAGTTCTTTATTATGCTAGTTGTGGACTGATTATAGTTAACAGGTGTATATGAATGTCCAGCTCGGGCACTAGTCACGGCCTACGGGGTTGGGTCGTGACAAATATATCGTCTTAAGATCATGATACATCTTTGTTGCTCCTGGATGAATAGAATACCGAGAATAATGAGCTTCCTCTAGGATTCGACGACGCAATTCTGCAACGTTCGGAACACATAGCCTGCCTTGGTATCTAAGAATACCATCCATTGCTATCTCAAATGGAAACTTCTCCTTTGCATAACATGTATCTCTATAATGGCTCAATTGAGGATCTTCATATTGCCGCTCTTTCACCTCCATATCTAAGGACGAAACTGTGGGATCATTAATGCCAATGCCTGCACTACCGGAACCAATTAGACGTACTCTAAGATTAGCTAGTTGGTGAAGCTCATGAATCAATTCTTTCTTCTCCGAGGGCACTTCACATAGGCTACCCATAGATCGGCGGCTAAGCGCATCGGCTACCACATTTGCTTTCCCGGGGTGGTATAAAATATTCACATCGTAATCTTTCAGTAATTCTAACCACCGCCTTTGCCGCAGATTCAACTCCTTTTGTTTGAAAATGTATTGGAGACTCTTGTGATCTGTATAGATATCAACATGCACACCATACAAGTAATGTCTCCACATCTTTAATGCATGAATAACTGCAGCCAATTCAAGATCATGAGTTGGGTAATTCTTTTCATGTTTTCGCAGCTGCCTCGAAGCATAAGCAATAACTCTACCATGCTGCATCAATACACATCCTAACCCAACACCGGAAGCATTACAATATACAACATAACCATCTGGCCCTTCTGGAAGTGTTAAGACTGGAGCAGAGGTTAATCTGTCCTTCAACTCTTGGAAGCTATGCTCACATGCATCATTCCACTGAAATTTAGTTGACTTCTGGGTTAGCTTCGTCAATGGGGCTGAAATAGATGAAAAGCCCTCTACGAACCTTCTATAATAACCTGCCAATCCCAGAAAACTACGAACTTCTGTAGGCGTCGTAGGCCTTGGCCAAGTCTTCACAGCTTCAATTTTCTGAGTATCAACTCGAATGCCATCATCTGAAATAACATGACCCAAGAATGTCACGGAGTTCAGCCAAAACTCGCATTTTGAAAATTTTGCATACAACTCCCGAGTCCGAAGAATTCCAAGAACAATACGTAAATGATCGGCATGTTCTGATTCTATACGAGAGTACACCAGAATATCATCAATGAATACTATTACGAATAGATCCAAAAGAGGTCTGAATGCATTATTCATCAGGTTCATGAACACGGCCGGGGCATTAGTTAACCCGAATGACATTACCCGAAATTCATAATGGCCATATCTCATTCTGAAGGCTATCTTGGGAATATCTTCTTCTCTAACTCTCACTTGATGATAACCCGATCTCAAGTCTATTTTGGAAAACCACTTGGCACCCTGTAGCTGATCAAATAAATCATCAATTCTCGGAAGAGGATATTTATTCTTTATGGTCACCTTATTCAGCTGCCTGTAATCAATGCACATTCGTAGGGAACCATCTTTCTTTCTTACAAATAAGACTGGGGCTCCCCACGGGGATGAACTGGGTCTAATAAACCCCTTCTCAAGCAAATCTTTCAACTGTGCCTTTAGCTCTTTCAATTCTGCCGGAGCCATTCGATAAGGAGGAATAGAAATAGGCTTGGTATCCGGCAACACATCAATGGCAAAGTCAATTTCTCTTTCTGAAGGAAGGCCTGGAAATTTGTCTGGAAATACATCCGGGAATTCATTCACTACTGGAATGGATTTGAAGGTTGGCGACTTTGCTTCGGTGTCACGAACTCGGACTAAGTGATAAATATAGCCCTTAGCTATCATTTTTCTTGCCTTAAGGTAGGAAATAAACCTATCTCTTGGAGATGTGGTATTACCCTTCCATTCAAGCACGGGCTCTCCCGGAAATTAAAATCGAACTACTTTCATCCGGCAATCAACATTAGCATAATATGAGGCCAACCAATCCATACCTATAATCACATCGAAATCTAACATTTCAAGCTCAACTAAATCAACTTTAGTTTGGCGGTCGCATATGACGATCATACAATCTTTATATACTTATCTAGCTATCACGGGATCACCAACCGGAGTAGATACCTCAAAAGGCTTGATTGGCTCGGGTTTCACCCTAATACGATTAGCAACATAGGGAGTAATATAAGATAAGGTAGAACCCGGATCTATCAATGCATACACATCATGAGAAAATACGGACAATGTACCTGTAACCACATCTGGAGAGGACTCAAGATCCTGTCGTCCAGCTAAAGCATACATGCGGGGCTGAGTGGCACCTGAAGTAGATGCTCCCCCTCGGCCTCTACCTCGGCCTGCTGGAATCTGAGGAATCTGCCCTACCGGGCGCACTGAAGAAGAACCAGCCGCTGATCCTGTGGGCTGGACCCCAACTCTACCACTCATCGACGGGCAATCTCTCATCATGTGCCCTACCTGACCACAAGTATAGCAAGCATCTGAACCCTGGCGACACTGTCCGGAGTGTAATCTACCGCACTGACTACATTATGGCACTGGGGGTCTCCTCTGGCTATAGTCTCCCCCAAACTGTGAGCCTGAGGCCCTCGAACTCTGACCCTGTCCTGCACGGAAGGAGCGATCAAATCTCCTGCCTGTAAATCAGAGAGGTGGACTAGTCACTGACTGACCTGAGTGCCTAGAATGTATCTGCCTTGATCCCCCTCTATGATCATTGCTTGTGCCCATAGATCTGACCCTTTTGCTTTGCCCTCTATCAACATCACGATCACCCTTTTACGGAGGTTGTTGTCCTTCTAGATTTTGGGCATGGGCCTGAATACGGGAAATATCCATCCCATCTTGCAATGAAGCCATTAAACAATCCTTGATCAAATGTGGCCCTAAGCCACTCACAAACCTATGCACCCGATCTCCTATGTCAGCCACCATGGTCGGGGCATATCTAGCCAAAGAATTAAATTGAAGGCGATACTCTCAGGCGCTCATGTTTCCTTGTTTCAAATTTAGAAATCTATCCGCTCTAGCTCGGCGGACCTCGGGTGGCAAATATGGCGAATAAAGGCATCTATGAATTCTTGCCAGACGGGAGGAGGCGCATTCTCTTTTCTCGATGCTATCCAATTATTATACCATAATACCGCCACATCCCGGAGTCTATAAGATGCCAACTCCACGGATTCGGTTTCGGAGGCATGAATAATCCGCAATGTTCTCAACATCTCATCAATAAAGCCTTGCGGGTCTTCATCCGGCTTTGACCCAAAGAATTCCGGAGGATTTAAACTCATGAAGTCACGGGCTCTGGTACTAGCTGACCGATCACTTGGGCCCGCATTTTGCCGTTGTGCTTGGGCGGCAACTAACTGCGTCAATAAATGAATAGCTTCGGTCACTTGTTGACCCGAAGCAGTCGGTGGAGGAACTGGAGGCATAGGAGCTGGAGCCGAACCCCGCCTTGTTCTTCCATAATAGGCGGAGTAGTGGAGGCATTAGACAGAGCCTCATTATGTGATTCACCCTCATCTACATTCATAGGCGGCTCTCTTTCTGCCCGCCTTTTCATCGTAGTCTTTCCCTTCTGGGCGGCTTTAGCTTTTCCTTTTGGCGGTATTTCTGAAATCACAACACACTATTAGGGAGGATAAAATCTTATACATGGCTCTATCGCACGATCTCATAAGAAGAAAGATGGTCATTTTTCCTAAATGCCCAGTAGCCTCCTGTTTATTAGCGTGGCGCGCAACACACCATAAACAAGACTTAACTAGACACGGCTCGTAGACACTTCCTATGACTGAACTGCTCTGATACCACTCCTGTCACGACCCCTCTACGGGCCATGACGGATATCCGGGGCTAACCACCGAACACCGCTCATTCTGTTACTCATCTGTTCTCATTCATAACTCTTATGCTCATATTCAAAGAAAACTATTAACGTTTGAAACTTATTTACTTTTATAAACATAAGCCCTTCGGCTATCAAAATAATATATATATACACATGCATTTACATGAAAGACTGTGAGACCATACTACCCACACTACGCATCTACGAGCCTCTACTAGAGTACTAGACATATGAATGGGACAACACCCCGTCGTGCCCAAAAATATATGTACACAAAAGTACTGTCTCAAAATAGCACCTCCGAAATAAGGGAGGGCTCCTGTAAATCTGCTGATAGCACCTATGGATCTGTACCGTCTCCCTACCTGTGGGCATGAACACAGCGTCCAAGGAAATGGACGTCAGTACGAACATTGTACTGAGTATGTAAGGAAAAAACAATAACAAGACATCAATGAAATGAGGAGCAATCTGCAACTGACTGACTGAATCATAAAAGAAATAATACATGCTGGCTTACTATCATAATCATCATCATGTCATATATTCATAAATGTATAAGCTGCCTGACCATATAGGTACGGTGTGATAATCAATAACATTAGCCTGCGTCCAGGCCTCCCGCGTCCGGGGTACCATCTCATGCCGCCCATTAGTGGTGTCTGCCCATGCCATTTGGCCATGGTGTAGAGCTGCCCGCCTTGGCGGTGACTGCCCGGCCATATAGGCGCGGTGTAATATCATCATATGCTCATCACAATATGCTCATCATAATATACTTATTATAACTCATCATAATGCATGCATAGAGACTCATAGATAATCATACTCTATCGGGGTGACATAAGGTCATGGACCCCCGATCACATTATGGAACATTCATGAACATTCTGCCTCACCTTGAAGGAATTAGCATATAAGGTGAGTGTATACAATAATCAACATCAATGAATTATGGATAGCTTCATTAGCTTTATAGGGACATCATGTCATGAACTATAGCTTCTTTAGACTTAAGCTTATCTGTCACGACCCAGCCCCGTAGGCCGTGACTAGTGCCCGAGCTGGGCACTCGTACCCACCTATCGATTATAATCAAGTCACAGCAAATATGATAAGAACTTGTACGTACAGAAGGGCAAGAAATCGCGCACACATATATACACATATGTCATATATATACAGAACACATACACAACCGTACAGTGCTACCCACAACCCACACTTATGTCTACAGGCCTCTAACAGTAATAACAGAACCATATGATGGGACAGGGCCCCGCCGTACCCTGAATAAATATATACTCATATAACAAAAGGGTGCATACCAAAATACGGAGCTCAGGACAAGGGAGCTCTCCAAAATAGGCGAGTAGGAATCCTAAGGGCGGCTCACCCAAACGAGTGTACGCGCGCGGCATGAAACGCAGCCCCGAAGAAAAGCGGGTCGACGGAATATGTACGAGTATATAAAGCAGAAACACAATGAATCGAATCATACGAAATAAAGAGGACGGACAAGTAGTACGAATACCGGATCTCATAAAGCTTACCTCGAACGTAAATCATGCTTTTCAAAATCATTAATGGGCTGAGTAACATAAATAAAGAAATCATCCTGAACATATGTATACATAACATGCCCCGGCCCTCTAATGAGGGACGCGGTAAGTAAAATCATCATATCTAAATACATGTAACGTACCCCGGCCCTCTAGTGAGGGACGCGGTGAATGGAATCATCATATGCCATCCTGGCCACCTCCCCGTCATCACACCATCATCATATGTATATATATATAACGTGCCCCGACCCTCTAGTGAGGGACGCGGTGAACAATGCAGTGGAATTGCAAGAATACATGCCCTGGCCCGGGACGAAGTGAAAGAAATGGCAACAGCTCGTACGAGCAGAGTAGTGAGAAACCATATGCACACAAATCATTTCAAAGACTCGATGAAATAAGTTAAGCGAACCATCATTTGAAAATCGGAACAATAGTTATCTCAAGTACCTTTCGGACATCTCTCGGAACTTACCAAACCGGACTTAGAAATCATAATTACATACCGAAGTCATATGCGTAGCAATCCTCATTTAAAATGCATAAAAATCACGATCCTAAACTTATTACACAAGTAAAAATCCGTACTCGGAAACTAAAGTGAAAATAGTACCAAGTTTTTCTCAAAGGTCATTAAGGATAAACATAGAAAAGCCGCGGGCCTTACGGACGGGTACCAACCCCATCCGAGCCCGACTACGAGAGTTAGGGGAATGTTATGTCTCATGAAGTTACCTATTAGGTTTCGGGGCGATCCGAGCTTGTATGCAAAAGTTACGAGCGTTTGAAGTTCGGGACCTTTTAATAGCAAAATTCTTTATAAGACTCTTGAAATTCAATCATTTGAAAACATAAGAACCTTAGTCTTGGTTACATTAAGGAGTAAGTCTTTAAGAATGAATAAGGTACACATCTAAGCTCGGATCCTAAGAGTGGAATTACCCCGAGGCTCGGGTCATAGCCTAGTTAGCACTAAGACATGCCAAAAAAAAAAGACAAAGTTACGCCTTACATACCTCGTCCGCTCTCAAGCCAAGTCAAGCCTCAAGTCTCGGACGCTCCAAGATCTACATAATGCCAACATACCAAACATTAACCATAAGCATTTAGGCATTCCATTCCCAACGAACATTAAATTCTACAACAATTTCGGCAGCATTTCCCCTATAAATACAACACCCCGAGAATTCAACTCGGCCAAATTCAACAACAACCAAACCAACAACCAAGCTACAATATCAATAATCAATTCAAAATACATTCTAACATTAACAGCTCTTTCTACATAATCCAACAACATTCATTATTTCCATTCAACTACTTATATTCAAACTAACATCAACGCTTATCTATTCGGTTACTAATCCAAAACCATTCAAACAATATTCAAGAATACTTTAAACAATTTACAAAATATTTCCAACAATCCAACCAACACTCCAATCCACCCGAAAACCTCCCCAAACCCGAGAACAACACCAACATACTTCCTTCCTCCAAAACTCATAAACTACATCAACAATCTATATATTAACAATGTCACTACCATAAATACAAAAATTACATAAGAGTTACATTGCCTTCCAAATCAGCCCACAACCATCACACTTCATCTTAATTCATTAAACTTTCATTATTTACATAGAATTCACACGACAACAACAACCAAAACACTAAATAAAACTAATTCATTCTTGGCATACAAGACACCCATTTTTGGCCACAACATCAATACACCCCTTCCATGATTTCTCTCCATTTCCACACATTACAACAATCCAAAACATGCTAAACACAATTAATTCACCCTCTACATCACTACACACACACACACACACACACACACATATTCGGCCCAACACCAACATCCATATTTTCGTGATTTTTGTTCATTTCTACATACTACAATATCCACAAACCATTCATAACATATAAAAGAGAAGATTAAAGCATACCTTCTTCTCCCAACTTCTTTCACTCGGTTAGCCTTGTTCTTGCAAGAATAAGAGCTTTGCTTGTTCTAACAACTATCTCACGTTAAAGAGCACCCTTCAATTGGTAGGAAAACTAGAAGAAATTATTTTTTGGAATCAATTTTTGGACTTCACTCTTCCATGGTCATGGTCGAATGGAGCATTTTTTTGTCTCCAAGGTTCTTGAATTTTCTAAAGTGAAGGAGAAGGTGAATAAGATGACTACTTAGTCCTCTTTTAATTGCACATTTTAGCCAACCATGTGGCGATGGCCCACATAAGGTGGCCGGCCACATGGCCCTTATTTCTTATTTCTTTTCTTTTTTTTTTCCTTTGAATTTTCAACTTTCCAAAAATAGAATACTTACTAAAAATGGAATTTGACCCCAAATATTTCCTTAACATTTCCATGCCAATAAAATCATACACGACTTAAGCCTTTAATACCTACAAAAGTCTCTACTTCGTATCCCGGAATGGTCTTGTCTCCAACTTATCGTAATTCACCCATATTGTCCCGTTGTTCAAAATACGGGATATAACATTATCATCATCATTATCGTACTCATAGCGTATCTCTTATCTCGTATGACTATTCAGGAACAAGGACTCTTAGTTTTCTTGAAGATAAGTAATTCTTGAAGGAGGAGGAAAAATCATGCCATAAGACTCATGCCTTAGAAAGAAAGGACTAGCCTCACATACCTTTATCGTTTAACTATTCTATTGCTTGCTCGTTCGCCTTTAATGCACACGTTTTTACCTTCAAGAGAATTCGTATCGGCATTAGCAAAACAATCATAGGAACGTACTTACTAAAGCTAGAGAAAATTGGGTAGCATTTCATTTGTTTATACTACTTCCTCCATATTCCATATCAACTCCCAACATTCATAACAACAATCACAACACGTCCATTTTCATGATTCAATCCAAACTACCACTCAACAATGACACTATTCACACATTTATGACCCATTTTCTATACTCTTCTACAATCCAAGTGTTTCAACTTAACAATACTTCAAACAACATGAAAATACCATGAAACTTACCTTAGATAGCGTAGAAACAAGTCTTGA
This sequence comes from Lycium ferocissimum, assembly GCF_029784015.1. Lineage (NCBI taxonomy): Eukaryota > Viridiplantae > Streptophyta > Magnoliopsida > Solanales > Solanaceae > Lycium > Lycium ferocissimum. The sequence goes on from NC_081352.1 coordinate 1,311,376, forward strand.
GTGGAAGTATCCTTCTTGCACCAAAACCCTACTTCACTTCTCTTGGGATTTCTTGACTTAGATAACTTTAATGTGCTTCACACTCTTGATTCTTGTTGGTTTGATGAAGTTGATCATCAATTTCCTTTGTGTTCTTGTGGATGAAGTGTAGGGAATGTTCTAGAGGTTTCTTGAGTTGTGGAGATGAACGATGAAATGAATTAAAATGAAGGAGAGGTCCCTTATATCATTTAAGTTCAGACCCGACCAGAACATATGGACCAATATACGGTCCGTATATTTTTCACTGGCCGTATGTTTGGACCGTATGTTTGGTCCAGTGAAGTATGCCATACTGGGCTGAATCTACGATTGGACATACAGTCCGTGAATTTTATACGGCCAGTATGTCTGGCCGTATGTTGCCCGGCTTTCCGAGACTTGTTCTCGTCGACTCGTTTGATCTCCGATCATTATAGAACCTTCTTAACACTTGTTTAACACCTCAATACCAATCTAAGGGATGTTATAACTCTTCCTCAAAGAATCATTAAAACATCATTAACTTGACACTCGTAATTCTTGTCCGACACACGACATATGACTTGGTTTCCTTAACAACTTCCTCTCCTTATCTTGAATGTCTTTGGAAATATTAATTAGGGCCATTAAATGTTATTTCTTACTTATCAAAATGTCGTATTCGTTATGCCCTTCGTTAGTCTATTCACTGTACGCTAACAGAAAATTTCCAAGGTATAACACTAGGAGTCAGGAATCGAGAGCTCTACTGGGCCCCACTCTGCCTAGATCTGGGACACTCTCTAACGAAATGCCCTAGGTCACCACACGCATAACAACCTGTGGGTGCCAGAGGCTGAGTCACTGATACGGAAGACCTGAAATACCCTTCACAATCTGCAGGTCGAGTGTAAGGACCTCGAGAAGTCTATTCGGCACTTAATCTGCTAAGCCCAGAAGAGCCACTAGCTATAATCTAAAGTGTTGTCTGAATGGGGCAGCCAGAGTAGTACTAATGACTTTTGCCCACATGGCTCCACCCCTAGAAGTCGAACTACTAAAATTGCCGAACCGACAGATCCTCTTATTATCAATCCCACCACGAGCCTTAACTCTCGCAGAATCAACTTTAGTAACATGATCAACTACAGATCGGAAGAAAGATCCAGAAGCCACTAGCTGTAAGCTGGCCACCTTTAATGGAAGCACCAACCCCTTGACGAATCTCTTCACCCTCTCGGCCTAGATGGGAAATAACTGAACTGCATAACAGGCCAATGATTGAAATGTGGACTCATACTCTACCACTGACATACCTCTCTGCTCTAAGTCATTGAACTCATCTCTCCTTTTGTCCCCGGGGGACGTACTTCTCTACAAACACCTGATAGAACTGGGTCCAAGGAAAAAGAGGCAACTCAGCTGGTCGGCACTCAATATAGGACCTCCTCCATAACTTTTCATCCCTACGCAACTGGAAGAAAACATAATCAACCCCGTGCAACTCAACCGCTCCCAACTTACGCAACCTCTCATGACTATCAACAATAAACTCATAAGCGTCCTCTCCGGGGGTACCATAAAACTCTTGCGGCCTCATCTTGGTAAACCTCGCAAATAGATCCTACTCCTCATGGGTCATGATCGGGCCAGAAACGGGCCTAGGAGAAAAAGTAGGCTGTGGAATCTCATTAATACGGGATGCAATGGCAGCGGCAGGCTGTGCCCCATGTGTTTGATACTGCTCTAGGGTCTGTCCCCTAGCTCTGGTTTGAAAACTATTTGGAGTAGCTGGAAGGCCACCCGCCTGGGTCAATCCCTCAAGAAGGCTCAAGATATGAACCATGGCATCTTAGAGTACAGGGGTAGCAATAACCTTGGACTGACTCCGGGCTGGTCCCAACTCCTCCTTATCCATGGGCTTGTGCTCATGCTCTAACTTTGGCTCAGGAGATAACGATCTAGCTCAGGCTTGGACGGCCACGGGCACTCTATCCTGTGTCGGTACAGCCCCTCGACCTCTACCATAGCCTCTAGCTCAGCCACAACCTCGACCTCTGGCGGCTGGTGCTGATACTTTGTCTCTCGCAACCGTTCCTCACGATCTGTGAGAGATTAGGAATAGAGTCATATACCAATTTAGATCATCTAGATACCAATTTGAATAAAGTAGCATGAAAGGAATGAAAGAATGGAAGTTCCCTAAATATCCTATAACCTCTCGTAGATAAGTACGGAGCTCATTGTACCGATACGCAAGACTCTACTAGACATTGCTTTTGTACATGTAAGACTGGTAACCTAAGGCTCTGATACCAACTTGTCACAGCCCGACTCGTGGTATCACGAGGGCACCTACACTAAACCCCCTGGAGGGTGAACCCTTCCCTTAGCCTAACTATTTTAAATTAACATTCATCAAGCTGAAATAAGAAGATCGCACACTAACTGTCTCGAATATATATATAAATAAACGGTACGGAAGTACTAATACATAAAAGCCCCTAAAATCTAGTCTTAGCTAGTCAAGAGCCACCAATACATAAATACATAGTCTGATAGATAATACAAGTCTCAAAAGTCAAAATACTGTCTCAAGAGTACGAATAGAAAGATATATAAAGGAAAGGTCCCCGGGCGGCACATCTAGCAAGTAGCTCACCCCAGCATCTTTGTCAGGTAGCCTTGGAATCACTTGCGAGGACAAGAACTGGATCCAGTAGCAAACTCTCCACTCAACAAAAAGTACAACAAGTGTAGTATGAGTACAAACACACGTACTCGTAGGTATCATATGCCGACAATGATTAGATCAAGCATACACATAGAAAAAACTCAATAGATAGAATAGATGAGCAATCGGCACGACACACAACAATAACAATAAGAAAAGTCACACCTTAATGAAAGACACAATGAATCTCATAACTCAAGTCATAAGCCTAGGTGGATCGTCTAATCCACAAGTATTGTCAAGACATTAATTGAGTCTCCATAACAACAATATCTTAGTACATCAACAACCACAATCAATAAATCATGTGCCATGCAATGATGTCGTATAATTGTAATAATATGCTAAGCAATGCAATGCCCCCTAGGCCTCCTCTCAATACCGTACACACATACTAAGGACAATTTCTTAATAGTCATGACTTATGGGGGACTCGCTAAGTCCATGTACCACGCTCGCTCCAGTATGTACCTCGGATCACGAGGACTCTCTTCCGCTCTGGTATGTTACCTCATATACGGGCACTCTCTCTATCTTTTACTGTGACACCTCGAAATCTTTCCGTACTTGAGTGACGAGTAGAACGATGAAGAGCTTGAGTATATGATGTGTTGATAAGTCGGGAATGGCCAATCATGAATTTTGTGGAAATAATAAAGTTGTGAAATTGCGGCCTTGTTATAGCCCACATTTTGTACGTTGTGTACCCCCAAGGTCGCCGTTGAAAAAGTTTGGTATGCAGACGACTTCCAAAATTATTTGCATGTGTACGTCGTTATAAAAATTATTTTTGACGATTATTGGTATGAAATATTTTAGAAAGGTTCTAGGTAAAAGAGAAATTTGTAAAGTGGCCAATGGAAATAATGTAAGGGTTTGGGGGAAAATCGAATATTTAGAAAAGTCGAGGGGGAAAATGGAAAATTTGCAAAATGGCATTTTGGTAATTTTGTGGAAAGACGAGGGGTAAAACTTTTTTCTTAATTCTAGAAATGAAAAGAAAAAGGGAAATAAGTCATCCTTTGGGGAAAAAAAAAAATCTAGAAAAAAAAAAGAAAAGGGAAAGGGAAAAATTTAAAAAGGGGCATGTGCCCCCATGACCCTTGAGTTATATATATATATTGGGGTGGACATAATTTTAAAAGAGGGGGGGAGAAAGAAAGAAAACAAGAAAAGGAAAAAAAACAAAAAAAAAAAGGGCCGGTGAGGGGGGGGAACCCCCTATGATGGTCATGGCAAAAAATTGTTGCTTCTGTTTTCTTATCAATTAGGGGGCCCCTCGTCGTGGATTAGTTGTGAAGACAAGAAGACTATTCGTTTGGAAGAAAAAAAGAGTGCCTGGCAAAGTGGAAAAAGGAGGGAGGGGCCC
>NC_081352.1:1315578-1320178 GCF_029784015.1 Lycium ferocissimum
CCGAAGCGGGTGAACGATGATGATATATCTATGACACGATGATGTATGTATGATGATCTTTCTATGATTATATATGATATATAATTAAATGTATCCCCCCTTAAGTCCGAGTTATATCTTCACCTTATTCTTATGATTTCTATTATTTCTTTTTTATTCATCCTTCTACTGGGGTACAATGTTGGCGGTGTTTTTTTTTGGATTTGTGTTCCCCCCGGGTAGGGGGGGAGGTGACCCGGACTCAAAGCTAAGGGGAACGGGGCACTCCATTGCCCCCGGGTGCCATTGATTCATTCTTTTGTGTATATATATTTTTTGTGTATGATGGGGTCCTATCCGGCCAAATTGTCTAGTACTTAACGTAGATGCGCATGTGTGGGTAGTATGGTCTCACGATTTCCCCCCCATGTATATATGTAATATTTAGATAGCGGAAGGGCTTATGTATATAAAGGTAATTATGTTTCAAAGTGAAAATGGTTTTCCTATGACTTGAGTATAAGATTAGTGAATGAACGCTTGATGTGTACGATGGGTATTGGTATGAGCGGTGCTCGGTGGTTACCCACGGTGCCGTCGGGCCCCCTTCGGGTCGTGACATGAGTTTTTTATTGGTTGGGGAACTCGTCGGTTTTGTGTGTGAGTCTCTTTTCCCTCCGCCCGACATGCTTTTTAAATTTTTTGGCCCCAAAGGGGGAGAGGATATGGCGATTGTAAAGGGGGTTGAAGGGGGTTTGTTTCGGCCCCCCCGGCACCTTTGGGGGCCATTCCCGGAGATAGTAGAGCATTCCCTGTTGTTGGGGCTTAAGTGGGAGAGTTACGTGGGCGGGGGTAGAGAAGAAGGCCGGGGGGGGTTTTAGTAACTCCTTCTCGGGGGGCGGTGTTCGCGGGGATATTCGGGACGTCCCTTTTGGTCCCGTGCGGTGGTTGGGGGCTCATCGGGGCAAATTATCGGGGCCCGTGCATGGGCTATACTACTTCATCGGCTTCGTTGGGCCCCCGGTGGGGCATTTTAGTGTGGTGAATTGGACACTTAAGGAGTCTTGGGACTTAGACAAAGTGAGCAGGGGACTAAGTATTAGGCTCCCGGCCGTTTTCACAGATTGGGGGTAAGGATGCCCCCGTAGGGGGGGGCGGCCCCCGCGGGTAGCGGTGGTCCCAGCCTTCCCGGGGGGTCCCGGGCAAAGGGGGGGACGGCGGCCTGGGGGCGGGGCTTGGCGGTCATGGTAATCGCGGTGGTTCACAGGCTACAGGAGGACGTAGTCATTTGTACGCTTTCCCGGGTAGACCCGAGGCCGAGGCCTCCGATGCAGTTATCACAGGTACTATCTCAGTTTATGACTGGATGACTTCTGTTTTGTTTGATCCCGGCTCTACTTTTTCTTATGTGTCTACATATTTTGCTGTGGGGTTGGATATGGTGTGTGATACTCTTGATGTTCCTATTTATGTATCTACTCCAGTTGGGGAATCAGTGGTAGTAGATAGAGTTTACCCATCTTGTGCAATTACTTTTATGGGGTATAGTACCTGTGTAGATTTGATGATCTTAGACATGGTTAACTTCGATGTCATTTTGGGCATGAGTTGGTTATCCCGCATCATGCTATACTAGATTGCCATTCTAACTATTACCTTCGTCATGCCTGGGACACCTAGACTTGAGTGGAAGGATAACCTTAGTCCCCTCCCTAAGAAACTTATATCCTTTGTTCGTGCTAGGAAGTTAGTGGAGAAGGGTTGTTTAGCTTATTTGGCACATATTCGTGATACCAGTGTAGATACTCCTCGGTTCCAGTGGTACGCGAGTTTGCGGATGTGTTTCCCATGGACTTTCCTGGTATGCCACCGGATCGTGATATTGACTACAGGATTGATTTAGACTCATGGACTCGTCCTATCTCTATCCCGCCTTATAGGATGGCGCCTGCAGAACTCAGGAAATTGAAAGTGCAGTTACAAGATCTTCTAAATAAGGGTTTTATTTGCCCGAATGCCTCTCCGTGAGGTGCTCCTGTGCTGTTTGTTAAGAAGAAAGATGGGTCTATGGATATGTGTGTTGATTACCGTCAGCTGAATAAGGTAACTAGCCAGAATAAGTATCTCATTCCTCGTATTGATGACTTGTTTGATCAGCTACATGGAGCTTCTATGTTCTTTAAAATTGATTTGAGGTCAGGGTACCATCAGCTGAAGATTCGTGCGGAGGATATTCCTAAGACAGCTTTTTGGACCAGGTATGGACACTACGAGTTCTTGGTTATGTCTTTTGGGCTTACTAATGCCCCAGCCGCGTTCATGAATTTGATGAACAGTGTGTTTAAGCCCTATTTCGACTCTTTCATATTAATGTTCATTGATGATATTCTGGTGTACTCTAGAAGTAAGGAAGAGCATGAGAAACATTTGAGAATTGCTCTTGGGGTATTGCAAGAGAAGGAGTTGTATGCTAAATTCTCTAAGTGTGATTGTTTGGCTTCTATGCCCTTCGGGGCATGTTATTTCAAGGAGGGTATTATGGCAGATCCTCGAAAATTCGAGCAGTGGTGGAGTGGGCTAGGCCCATGTCAAGATGAGTTCGTAGCTTTCGTGGGTCTAGCTAGCTACTATCATCGGTTCGTAAGGGTTTGCTCTATTCCTCTCATTCGTTTGACTCAGAAGGAGGTACCGTTTCAATGGTCCGACGAGTGTGAGGAGAGCTTGCAAAAGCTCAAGACATTATTGACCACATCGCCTATCCTAACATTGCCCGTGGAGGGCTAGGATTTTGTTATTTATTGTGATGTTTCACGTTCCGATTTAGGTGCTGTTTTGATGTGGAAAAAGAAGATGATTGCTTATACTTCTCGGAAGTTGAAAGTGCATGAGAAGAACTATCGTACTCATGACCTAGAGTTGGCAGCGGTGGTGTTTGCGTTGAAAATTTAGAGCCCTTGGGGTTGGTGTCCATTGGGGTTTAACGGACTATCGCCGCGGCATTTTTCCCCGGGGAGGGATCCAAACTATCCAGGAATGGACTGTGAAGTTATGACATCCCATTCGTATCCCCCGGAAAAGCGAATGGTGGGCGCTTTGAGTAGGAAGTTGGCTAGTATGGGGAGTCTGGCTTGTTTGATTTCTTCGGAGCATCCATTTGCTCGAGTTTGGGACCGGTACGTTTAGGTGGATATTTAAAAAGGAAGGGTCTTTTTTTGTTTTGAGGCTTGTCGTCTTTTTGAGCGGATTAAGGCAAAAGGGTTTAAGGATGCTGTTGTGAAGCTGGGGACAAGTTTTGGGGGAGGCCGGGGGCCGTGATTGAGAGGAAAAAAGGGCAATTTGATCAAGACAATTCGATGAGGCTATAGTTCGAGGTATTCCATTCCCCCCGGTGCTCTAAGATGGGAAATTTGGCGAAAACTCGGGGGGCAAGGATAAAGGGCGTGATGCGTGAGTGTGTTGCTCATTCGAACCTAGAGGATAGATCGAAACTTGGAGGCACACCGGAGGAGCCCTTCCCCGGGAAGGGGAAAAATGCCAGAATTTTTTGGGGGGGAAACTTTGGGGTTTGACTCCTTTGGGTTATTGTTGACTTAACAAAAGTCGCATTCTTGGTGAAGATAACATGATGTGGAGAAATCAAAATTCCGGAGGGGTTAGGGGCCGGGGGTTCTATCTCCAGTGTCGACGGGGGGACCGTTCCCCTTCGATTTTGGGGGTGTTTGGGGAAAGGGGGGTCGGTTGATCAGTCGGGTTTGGGGCGGGGGACTATTCAGGTCCTTGAAGGCATGCTCCATGTATGTGTAATAGATTTTGGGGGATTGGGACCCGCTTTCCCTTGGGGGTTTGCATAAATAGCCCCAGAGCATCGATAGGCTCCGTTTAGCTTGATGGGGGGAGGTATGGTCTGTTGGATGGTTCGATCTTTGGGGGAGACCGGGGTACCGATCTTTTAAAGAGTCCCAGAGAAGGTGAAGGTGATTAACCAAGCCTTTTACACCTTAGAAATTTCCCCCAGCGTACTAAAAACTAACAAGGGCATGAGTTACATGTTTGGACAAGTAAAAAATAGTTTTAATGGTCATTTAAAATTTCCCCAAAACATTGGAATAGGAGGGAAAAATTTCAAAGGGAAAACGAATCGTATGTCGTGTTTGGGGAAAAATTTATATCATTAAGACGTTCTAAGATGTTTGGGGAAAAGTTATAACATCCCCTTTGATTGAGTTGGTGTTAGACAAGGTTAAAAAGGGTTTAAAAAAGGGTTGGGGATTCGAAACGACGGAAGACGATTAAAACCCCCGGGTTGCACGGCCCCTTCCACGGGCCGTGAACTGTGGCGGGGGGTCGTGGCTCCGGGAAAGGGTGGCGGCGGGGGGGTGAACCCCCGACCGGGTTCCCCGGATAAATAATGTTCCACGGACCGTGAAAGGTTGTGGGAAATCCCCGGAGGGGTGAACAAGTTCTAATTATATAAGAGTGTTCCCACCATTTATTTCATTCCACCCTCCATCTCTCTCAAAACCTAGAACATTCCCTATTCCAAAGAATTAAAGGGAAAAATTTATGATCAACTTTCAAACCCACAAGAATCACGATTAGAAACTCATTAAAATTAAAAGGG
>NC_081352.1:1320278-1336220 GCF_029784015.1 Lycium ferocissimum
AAATCTCCAACCTTTGACACAACATTCACAACACATTTTTCATCTTCTTATTTCACCAACAACAACCACAATTTACACCTTAACAATTCCATTTCCATAATTTCATAAATCTACAATAAAATCACAAAATTTTCCTACAACAACTTAGTCAAAAATTTTCATGCCAACTTGAACTAGAATTCTTCCCTTTGCATTAGAAGGCCATTACAATAAAATTAACATAATAAATAAAATTTGACCATTCCTTTGCATCAACACCCATTTTCGGCCACACACACATATACCCATGACCCAAAATTTTCATACTCTACATTCATTCTCACATACTACAACATATCTATAAAATTCTTCCAAGCTAAAAAGAGTAGAATTCTTACCTTTTCCTCGAATTTCCACTTGCCACAAACGTAGTTCTCTCGCTCAAATAATTATACCACATTGAAGAGGGTCTTGAACTTAGTAGGAATTCAAATAGAAACAAATTTTTGGATCAAAGTTGAAGGACCTCAATTTTTTTTTCTTTCTTTTTTTCTTGATGGCCGAATGGCCCCTTTTGTGGTGCTCTCAATCTTCTTTCTTGAAAGTTCTTGAACAAGAATGAGAAATAGGTCCCTTTTTAATCTATTTATCACATGATTTAATTACATGGGTTTGGGCTCTCTTTATTTTTCCATGGCCGGCCACCCCAAAAAAAAATTGGGCCTTTTGTATTTTTTTTTTTTGTTCACTTCATTTGAGCCCAACTAATTATGGGTCTTACTTGTAATTCCCGAAACTAATTTCTAAAGTTCTCAATTTTTCCCTTGACCTTCCTCCCTATTTCCACATCAACATTTCATGAGCAACACCCATATTTTAAATACAAATCAAGTTATGGCCTTGTTTCTTACAAGTCAAAATTATTTCGAATTTTTCGAACACGTAAAAATGCGGGATATAACAATATCTTCTTCTCTAACTCTCACTTGATGATAACCCGACCTCAAGTCTATCTTGGAGAACCACTTGGCACCTTATAATTGATCAAACAAATCATCAATCCTGGGAAGAAGATATTTGTTCTTTATCGTTACCTTATTCAACTGCCTATAATCAATGCACATTCGTAGGGAGCCATCTTTCTTTCTTACAAATAGGACAGGGGCTCCCTACGGTGATGAACTGGGTCTAATGAACCCCTTTTCAAGAAAATCTTTCAACTGTGCCTTTAGCTCTTTCAATTCTGCCGGAGCCATTCGGTAAGGAGGAATAGAAATAGGCTTGGTGTCAGGCAACACATCAATGGCGAAATCAATTTCTCTTTCCGGAAGAAGGCCTGGAAGTTCATCTAGAAATACATCCGAAAATTCATTCACTACCGAAACGGATTGGAAAGTTGGCGACTTCGCTTCGGTGTCATAAACTCGGACTAAGTGATAAATATAGCCCTTAGCTATCATCTTTCTTGCCTTAAGGTAGGAAATAAACCTACCTCTGAGAGATGTATTACCTTTCCATTCAAGCACGGGCTCTCCCGAAAATTGAAATCGAACTACTTTCATTCGGCAATCAACATTAGCATAACATGAAGCCAACCAATCCATGCCTATAATCACATCGAAATCTAACATTTCCAGCTCAACTAAATCAGCTTTAGTCTGGCGGTCGCATATCACAATTACACAATCTTTGTACACTTGTCTAGCTACCACGAGATCACCAACCGGAGTAGATACCTCAAAAGGTTTAATTGGCTCGGGCCCCCCCAATACGATCAGCAAACATATGGAGTAATATAAGATAGGGTAGAACCGGATGTCAATGCATATACATCATGGGAAAATACGGATAATGTACTCCGTAACCATATGCGGGAAGGACTCAAGATCCTCGTCGCCCGGCCCAAAGCATACATGCGGGGCCGAGTGGCACCTCGAAGTAGATGCTCCCCTCGCCTCTACATCGGCTCGCCGGAATCGGGAGCCCGCCCTGCGGCGCACCGAAGAAGAACCGCCGGCGATCCTGTGGGTTGGACCCCAACTCTACCACTCATCGACGGGCAATCTCGCATCATGTGCCCAACCTAGCCACAATCATAGCAAGCATCCGAACCCTGGCGACACTGTCCGGAGTGTAATCGACCGCACTGGCTGTATCGCGGTACTGGGGGTCTCCTCTGGCTATAATCTCCCCCAAACTGTGAACCTGAGGCCCTTGAACTCTAACCCTATCCTGAACGAAAGGAGCGATCAAATCTCCTACCCGTAAATCGTGGGGGTGCACTAGTCACCGACTGGCCTGAGTGTCTAGGATATGACTTCCTTGATCCCCCTCTATAATCACTACCTGCCCACATAGATCTGGCCCTCTTGCTTTGCCCTCTATCAATATCACGATCACCCCTTCGCAGATGTTATTGTCCTTCTAAATTCTGGGCATGGGCTTGAATGTGGAAAATATCCATCCCATCTTGCAACGAAGCCGTCAAACAATCCTTAAACAAATGTGGCCCTAAGCCACTCACAAATCTATGCACCCGATCTCCCATGTCGGCCACCATAGTCAGGGCATACCTAGCCAAAGAGTTAAATTGAAGGCTATACTCCCGGGCACTCATATTTTCTTGTTTCAAATTTAAGAATCTATCCGCTCTAGCTCGGCGAACCTCGGGTGGAAAATAGTGGCGATGAAAGCATCTACGAATTCTTACCAAGCGGGAGGAGGCGCATTCTCTTTTCTTGATGCTATCCAATTATTATACCATAAGACCGCCACATCCCGAGTTCGTACGATGCCAACTCCACGTATTCGGCCTCCTGGAGGCATGAATAATCTTCATTGTCCTCAATATTTCATCAATAAAGCCTTATGGATCTTCATCCGGCTTTTGACCCAAAGAACTGAGGATTCAAACTCATAAAATCACGGGCTCTGTACTAGCTAACCGATCACTGGGCCCGCATTCTCGCCGCCGTGCCTCGAGCGGTTACTAATCCATCAATAGATGAATAGCTTCGGTCACTTGTTGACCCGAAGTAGCCGGTGGAGGAACCGGAGGCATAAGAGCTTCGAGCCGAAGCCCTCTCTTGTTCTTCTCGTAAAGTGGGGGTGGAAGAAGCATTAGATGGAGCCTCATTATGCGATTCACCCTCTTCTACATTCATAGGTTCTTCTCTACCCGCCTTTTCATCGCAAGCCTTGCCCTTCTAGGCGGCTTTAGCTTTTCCCTTGGCGGCATTTCGAAATCATAGCACACTATTAGGGAGGAGAAAATCTTATAACACAGCTCTATCGCACGATCTCTTAAGATGAAAGATGGTCATTTTTCCTAAATGCCCTGTAGCCTCCTGTTTATTAGCGTGGCGCACAACACACCATAAAAAAGACTCTACTAGACACTGCTCGTATACACTTCCTAGGACTGAACTGCTCTGATACCACTTTTGTCACGACCCGTCATGGCCCTAGTCGGGTCGTGACACTTTCATAGTTATCATTTTATCAAAGCAATCAGCCTCTTGGTACCGTATAAATGCAGCTACCAGCTCAACTTCATTCGTAGGTGGTAGCACATGCGACGTCTCCTCTCTCCAATGACTGTCATATTCTTTATAGGTTTCAGTCAATTTTTGAAGGATTTTCTCCAATGAGAAGCGATCGGGCACATTTTTCATATTGAAGCGGAATCTCTCTATGGATGAACTTGCCATCTCCTCCCATGTCTTCCATCGACTGATGTCTTGTGAGATGAACCACTCCATAGCTATTCCTGACAGACTTCGACTGAATAATCTCATAAGCAAAGCTTCGTTTCAACCACTCCCGACCAACTGGTCACAATAAGCTCTCAAGTGGGCCCTGCGATTGCCCGTCCCATTGAAATGGTCAAATTTGAGAATTTTGAAACCTTTTGGTAAACCTAAGTCTGGATGTATGTACAAATCAGAGTATCTCAACCCCTCTTACTTCTTAGAGCCCTGCTCTAGTTCAGCGATTTTCTTCCCCATCTCCATCTCGATTTTGTCTATTCTAGCCTCAAAGAACATTTTCATGTTCTCCAGTTCTGGTGAGGAATAAATATGGGTGATATGGTCTTGAAAAGTAACATTTGGTTGCACGAGGCGGGTTGTAGGAGTTCCCGCTGCCCGAGGAGTTTGATAAGCATTTGGGTTATGGGATTCTGTAGCATGAGCAGGTATTTAGAAAGCTGTTGTCTGGTGGGAGGAATTCCCCACATGGGTGGTGCTTTGGCTTAGTGGATTTTGAATAGTAGCCCTAGTCTGAGTTTGTGGGAAATGGTCAGGGATTGGTAAGTCTAAATTTAGGAAAATGGGTGCAGGCCTTCTAGCCTCAATATTACTAGCATTTTTTTTTCAGCCCTCAAGCGGGCTGCTTCTTCTTTAGCTTCAGCTAATTGTCTTATTAGCAGGTTAACGACCTCTTCAAAAGGTAATCCATCTATGTCAGCTGTTTGTGTACCCTCGATTAAGGCAGTTCTGCTCTGGTTGTTGTTTGGTGGCGGAATCTCAGGCATGTTCTCTTCTTGTAGAGGGTTTAAGGACGGCGCAACGAATTTTGATCGAGTAATCGGCCCGGCCGAATCGACCCCTTTCTATAAGAGAAAACAACTCAAAGGCTCCCAAGTTAGTGTTAGTTTAGGCACAAAATGCAAAATATCACATTGTTTCCAGTTTATAGCATATAGATTCATATATCTTATTTCAACTTTTGATTGATTTACATTCTGAGGATAATTTGATCATTTTGTGTTTTTAGGGACATTGATTTTTTGGTTAGTGGTCTTCGTGGTTGATTTGCTTCTACCTATCCTGTATTAAGGGAGATTTTAATTTTTTATGATAAAAGGATCGAGTCTTAAATAAACTGCCTATGTATCCCACCAAAGGAAAATCAGGTCCGTCTGTAGTTCACACAGAAAAGATTTTTTCCTATGCTACCCGAAACTTAGTTTTTTACCCTGACCAGGCCTTATGTAGGCTTCCCACGTATCCCCAACGTGACATCAGGTCGGCGTGGTTCTGTTTACATAAAAGGTGAAGGGATATTCCTTAATTGAAAGTAGTTAAAGGGATACTTAGATTTTCCTGCCCAATCATGCTAGGAAACTTTTCATTGTCTTCTCATCTTCATCTTCTATCCTTGTCTTCCTGCGACAATCCAAACGTGGCCCTCATTCATGAGGCGTTCCCATTCCATCTTGAAATCCACACATTCTTCAATATAGTGGCCAGGGCAACCATGGTGAAATACGCAAAATCTTTCTCTTGGAGGTCCTGGGCGACTCTGATAGGTTTACGGTACTGCTCTTATCTTCTTCACTTCACACTACATAGTAGGGAGTGAATCCTGTTATATGACTCCTCGAACTTGGAGAAGTCACTTCACCAGAACTTAACCATTGAAATCTTTTCTGGATGATTTCTCCCTTGATCATGGGTCAGGAAAGAGTGGGGTCCCCATAGATGGCTAATTCTCCCTTGGTCAACCATTGGACCAAATTCCTTTCCCGCGCTCCACACTCATTGACTGTATGCCCCGACTGACTTCAGTGACAGAGGAATTTCTTGTGGATCATGGAAAGAGCACACGGTGGCAGCAGATTTGGGCTTTGTACGTACACTCCAAAACTCCCCAAAGTCTCTAAGAGTTCTCGTTTGGACATTTCCACTGGCACACCCCAATTGTGCGATCTTGTGCCCTTGAGAACAATTGTGTATGAAATGGAAGGTTCCTCAAGCTAAGATTCGTACGAGTCCCGATAAACTTCCAACTTCAAATGGGGGATAAGCAAATCGTCATCTCCATAGGGTATAGGGTCATGCCTTTTTTGTTGACTGACTGGAACGTAACTCCCAAGTGGCGCTTCTGACACCTTTTCCCGTTTTACCTAATTGGCAGGGTGTTGCTTAGTTAGTTTCTCAACATAAGCTAGGAGAGTTTCAGCTTCTTTCATCTTCTCATTGGCTGCCCTAGTGGTCTAGACAGATTCTCTCATTCTAGCAGTAGCTAGGGCTAGGCTATCGTCCCACTGTCGATTTTCCCTACTTATTGCTTCCCTATCCTCATCGTCACTGACTAGATTGATGTGTGTCACGACCCAAACGGAGGCCCATGACGGGCACCCGGTGCTAACCTACCTGGGCACCTCTTATCGTACTCTTATATTCACGTCTAGGTGAGCCACATGGCTTACTCATAGTTTCCATACATCAATAGTACTAATCTCATTAGGTAACAACACATTTATATCATCATCAACAACAATGCCTATATTCATATACACAAGCCGACGAGGCTAACAAAAATAACATACAAAATGTGAGCCGACAAGGCTACAAGACATCTAACCATACACAACTATCTACGAGCCTCTAAGAAGAGTATGTAACATTATATAGACGGGATAGGATCCCGCCATGCCCATATGTATGTACACAAAAGAATAATACCAACAGCTGTAGCTTCGGATGAAATGGAGGTCCTCTAAGCATTCTCCAAACAAATAATCTATGGATCAAGTCTGTCTCCCGATCCATATAAGTTACTATGAATAGCCCTCATAACCGTAAGTTAAGGTTGTTAGGTCCCGTATCTCTACATTGGGACATTATAAGGCTAAGTGCGACAAGTTAAAGACAAAACTGTTTTAGGGTTCCCGGTAAGGGTTTTCACCTCCCGATTTTGTTTCTATGCACAAGTTGCCTATGGATTTCGTTTGGTATAAGAACATTATTGGAGAATAAGGATTAATTGACCAAGATTGGAGGACTAAGTGAGATTAAGAACTTAATTACATCATTAGTGGGCCTAAGTGGCCGTGTGGGTCCCACTTGTGAATTGGCCAATTCTTATTGGCTAAAGGCTTGGGTGGGACACATGTCCACCTTGTGGATTGCATATAAAAAGGAAGTTGCTGATTCATAAATCAACTAAACTCTCATTTCAACATTTGAAAAGTTAAGAACATAGAGAGAGAAAGGGAAACTCTCGGCCTAGAGCTAGCCGAGAGTGAGGGTCCAAATTTCTTCAAAATTTTTTTAGTTTTTCCTAGGTAATCCAACGCTATTGAAGGTATATTAGCGTGTAGAATCCATTGATATAGCAAGAACAAGTGTTAAAATTCAAGAGGTGGAAGTGAAGGGCTAGCCGATTGAAGTGTTGAGTTACAAGGTAAGAATGATCATTTTTCATGTGTTGTATGATGGTTTGAATGTATAATTTGTGTATATTGTTGTGGGATTGTGATTGGATTGTTGTTGTGGTTGAAGTTGAGGTGGTTCGTGAGCTTAGGGGAAGCCATGTTTGGTCTTATTTTGCATGTATTGTTGATGAATTGAGTGTGTGTCAACATGTGTAAATGAACAAGGATTGTAGAAGTTGGGTTATGATGTTGCATGTTGGTATTGGACTGTTTTAGGGGAGTTTATGGACTGTTTTGTGCCAAGTTTTGATTGTTGTTGTTATGGACATTGTGGTATATTGTACGCATGTTGAATATGTGAATTGAGGTGTTAAAGAAACGAATCATGTTGTAGTATACAAGCAGTCCAAGATCGCGGACTGTTTTAAGGGTAGAAGTCAATTAGTGTTTGTCGAATGTTGAATATTGTTATGAACTTATAGTAAAAGTGAAGTGCAATGATTCAAGTTAAAATTGAAATGATTTGTGGGCTGTTGTAAGAGTAAAAATGATGTTAAAACAGTTCCAAGAATCGTGAAAGTAATGTTATTAAACGTGTGGTTGTCGTTGTAAGTTAAAACTGGAAAATTGCTAAGCGGAAATGGTATTGTGGTATGTGCTATTTAGCCGTGAGTTTGGGATTGATTAGAATGATGTGCAAGCTGTCCAAAGTTCCCTAAGTCGTGTTAAACAAGTTTGGAGTGATATAAGAAAGAATGATTAGCAATGTTAGCTTGTAGCACTAGTTGGTTTGAATGCGAACGAAACGTCGTCTAAATGTTTGAAAGGGGTTGTGAGCGTCGGAATGCGTATTAAATTCCCTTGTAGACTAATTGTAGCTTTTGATATCTTGATATAGGATAAGTGCTATTGGGAGGCAAGTACAAGTTATAATACGACTAAACGCTAAAGGTATGTAAAGTTATCCATTCTTTCTTTTTGGCATGTCCTAGAAGTAAGTATGATATAATCCAAGCCTCGGGGTAACTCCACTCTCTAACTCCTAGTATGACATATGATTGTTATTCGTTCGTAATGTTGAGACTATTGGTATAATCGAGTTATGGTTTCGTTATTTATTACATAATTGACTAGTATGTGATGTACAGAAGTTCTTATTCTTAAAAGGAATTGCATAGGTATGCTTGAATGTCATAAGATGTAACATGCTAGGGTGATACATGTATATGAATCCTCAAAACGTTCCTTAATATAGTCTATGATGGTAATTAGGAAGAACTTAATGTGATTATTGTCCTGATGTTCGAGAGCTGGTTAAGTTTACTATCCGTCGAGTCTCAAAAGATAAATTGCATTTACGTGGTTGCTTATTATTTTGCTCGTGCTTACTGCTATATTATTCACCGAGTCCCTCATTAGAGGGACGGGACACGGTATATGATGTACATATGTATTATGGAGTGTGATCGGTTGGCATCGGGCGGTGGTGGGGCAAACCCAATAGTGGGGCAAACCCAGTGGTGGGGCAAACCCAATGGTGGGGCAAACCCAATGATGAGGCAAAATTCCACATTGGTTTAGGCGAATCCCACATTGGTTTAGGCAAATCCCACATTGGTTTAGGCCAATCCCACATTGGTTTAGGCGAATCCCACATCGGTTAAATGTCATCTCATATGGTAAGTTATGATATTATGATGTGTTACGGTATGAACATGATGATTATCCGCTTATGTCACTCAGTTCCATTGTGGACCAGATATGGTACATGACATTGATATGCATGATTTGTATTTCAGGAGTAAGTATTTTTGTATTCTGGTTATTATGCCCACTTTGTCGTACTCCTTACTTCGGTTATGACCACGTTTTACATTTTGCCATGCTTTCCATGCTCGGTACATATTCCGTCGACCCCTTTTCTTCTTCGGGGGCTGCGTTTCATGCCGCGTGTGGTGCGGACGCTCGTTTCGGAGATCCGCCAGCCTAGGATATCTACTCAGCTATTTCAGAGTGCTCCTTTGTTCCGGAGCCTAGCGGTGTGGTATAGCCTTTGATATGTATATATGCTGTTGTTCAGGATACGACGGGGCCCTGTCCCATCATATGATGTCCTTGTCACTCTTAGAGGTCTGTGGTCATATGTGTGGGTCTGTATGTAGTTGATGTTTCGTTGTGTGGACATGACTTGTGTTTGGGGCATACCCATTTGTAGTGGCAGCCTTGCCGGCTTGCGTAGATATATGTTTATTATGGCGGTTTGTGTACGAAGGTAGCCTTCTCGGCTTTTGTTTTGTTGGGACGTTCCCCTATACATATATACATATGACGGCCTTTTGCGGCTTTTGTGCGATATTAAGCGTTAAAGGTTGTAACCCTTCGTGAGATGGGTAGCTTTGATATGCATACGTCTTGTCTCTATACTTATATCGGTTCGTTCATGCTAGTAATGTATGACTATGGATAACGGTGTATACGAGTGTCCAAAATTTCGGCACTAGTCACGGTCTACGGGGTTGGGTCGTGATAAAAGTGGTATCAGAGCGGTTCATCCTCGGAGTGTCCACAGACCGTGTCTAGTAGAGTCTTGTTTATCGATGTGTTGTGCACCACATTTATAAACAGGAAGCTACAGGACATTTAGGATATCATCTTTCCTTCTTGTTCTAGATCGTGCGATAGAGCTGTATTATTAGGATAATTCCCTCCTAACGGACTATTATGTTTACAGCGATGCCTCCGAAGAAGGCGACAGCCGCCCAGAAGGGCAAGGCAATAGCGGGAGACCGTCGGACCGGAGGACTACTAGGGCCTATGCTCAATCGTGCATGAGGTTAGACTCCAGTCAGCGAGCTCCGCTACACCACCATTAGCGGAGGAGCCTAGAGCGACGGCGGATCGGGGGACTGTTCCACCACCAGCTCCTGAGATCCCAGTACCTGAGCCTTCAGCTCCCCGCCGGGGGCGGAGGATGGAGCTATGAGAGACGCAGTACAGCTATTGACTAGATTAGTGTCGGGGCAGGCTCGTAGACACGGATTTGGAGGTGATTACACAGACAGACACGATAGTTTGAGGGTTCGAGATTTCTTGACATGTAACCCCCCAGAGTTTTATGGGTCACGGCCAGCAGAGGATCCACAGGATTTTATCCGACAGATGTTGCGCACGTTGAGGGTAATTAGAGCTACTGAGACGAGTACGTGGAGTTGGCTTCGTATCGATTGCGTGATGTGGTCGTTAATCGGTATGAGTCCCAAGGAATTGTCTAGGGGCGAGGATGCTCCTCCAGCCATGTGGGACGAGTTCGTGGAAGCCTTTTTGGGCCATTTTCTGCCTCCGGAGATAAGACGAGCTAGAGTTGACAGATTTCTACAGTTGAGACAGGATGGCAGAAGTGTACGAGATTATAGTCTCGAGTTTGATTCGCTGGCTCGGTACGCGCCCACTATTGTAGCCGACATGGCTGATAGGGTACATCGTTACGTGATGGGGCTGGATCTGTATTTGATTGATGGCTGTATGGCAATGGCTTCTCAACCCGGCATGGACATCGTTCGAGTGCAAGCATATGCACAGGGAGTTGAGGACCGAAGTAGAGGACGTCGACCTGATAGGGAGCATGATAGGGGTCAGCATAAGAGAGTTAGATCAGTAGGTATTCGGTGAACTTCGGGCGGGCGGCCCCAAAGACATGGTAGATATTCTTCGAGCCGGTACGGCACACCTCCACGGTCCATTGGTGGGAGGTTTGATAGCACGGGGTATTCGGGGAGCCGGTCCAAGATCCATGACTTCGGGGTTTCGGATGTATAGGGATTCGAGCCGGATGAGGCCACCTATATCAGCATGTCTTTCAATGTGGCAGGCGTCATCCGGGGGAGTGTCGTCGTAGTACTGGTGCTTGTTTCTCCTGCGGCCGTCAAGGCCATACTATGAGGGAGTGTCGATTTGGGAGTAGTACAGGTGGTACAGCCCAGCCTATTGAATCAGTCGCTGGTTCATCCTCTTCGGTAGCCATGCACCCTACATGGGGCAAGGTATTTCGCCACCGGCGGCCGTGGCGAGAGGCCGTGGCGGAGTTTCCGATTTAGCGGTCCTTCAAACCGCATATATGCTTTAGCTAGCGACAGATCGAGAAGCGTCGCCAAATGTTTTTCCAGGTATATTATCGATTTTCTCCCAGGAATGCGTTATAATGAACTAAAGCGAGTCGATAAACGAAAGAATTATAGAAAGGGCATAATTAGGTAGGAGACCACTTGAGGAGGTATAGGGAGTTCAGGATCAGTTCAACATTCGAGGACGAATGTCCTAAAGGGGGGAAGGATGTTAGGTCCCGTATCTCTACATTGGGACATTATAAGGCTAAGTGCGACAAGTTAAAGACAAAACTGTTTTAGGGTTCCCGGTAGGGTTTTCACCTCCCGATTTTTGTTTCTATGCACAAGTTGCCTATGGATTTCGTTTGGTATAAGAACATTATTGGAGAATAAGGATTAATTGACCAATATTGGAGGACTAAGTGAGATTAAGAACTTAATTACATCATTAGTGGGCCTAAGTGGCCGTGTGGGTCCCACTTGTGAATTGGCCAATTCTTATTGGCTAAAGGCTTGGGTGGGACACATGTTCACCTTGTGGATTGCATATAAAAAGGAAGTTTCTAATTCATAAATCAACTAAACTCTCATTTCAACATTTGAAAAGTTAAGAACATAGAGAGAGAAAGGGAAACTCTCGGCTACAAGCTAGCCGAGAGTGAGGGTCCAAATTTCTTCAAAAAAATTTCAGTTTTTCCTAGGTAATCCAACGCTATTGAAGGTATATTAACGTGTAGCATCCATTGATATAGCAAGAACAAGTGTTAAAATTCAAGAGGTGGAAGTGAAGGGCTAGCCGATTGAAGTGTTGAGTTACAAGGTAAGAATGATCATTTTTCATGTATTGTATGATGGTTTGAATGTATAATTTGTGTATATTGTTGTGGGATTGTTATTGGATTGTTGTTGTGGTTGAAGTTGAGGTGGTTCGTGAGCTTAGGGGAAGCCATGTTTGGTCTTATTTTGCATGTATTGTTGATGAATTGAGTGTGTGTCAACATGTGTAAATGAACAAGGATTGTAGAAGTTGGGTTATGATCTTTGCATGTTGGTATTGGACTGTTTTAGGGGAGTTTATGGACTGTTTTGTGCCAAGTTTTGATTGTTGTTGTTATGGACATTGTGGTATATTGTACGCATGTTGAATATGTGAATTGAGGTGTTAAAGAAACGAATCATGTTGTAGTATACAAGCGAGTCCAAGATCGTGGAGCTTTTTAAGGGTAGAAGTGAATTAGTGTTTGTCAAATGTTGAATATTGTTATGAACTTATAGTAAAAGTGAAGTGCAATGATTCAAGTTAAAATTGAAATGATTTGTGGGCTGTTGTAAGAGTAAAAATGATGTTAAAACAGTTCCAAGAATCGTGAAAGTAATGTTATTAAACGTGTGGTTGTCGTTGTAAGTTAAAGCTGGAAAATTGCTAGCGGAAATGGTATTGTGGTATGTGCTATTTAGCCGTGAGTTTGGAATTGATTAGAATGATGTGCAAGCTGTCCAAAGTTCCTAAGTCGTGTTAAACAAGTTTGGAGTGATATAAGAAAGAATGATTAGCAATGTTAGCTTGTAGCACTAGTTGGTTTGAATGCGAACGAAACGTCGTCTAAATGTTTGAAAGGGGTTGTGAGCGTCGAATGCGTATTAAATTCCCTTGTAGACTAATTGTAGCTTTTGATATCTTGATATAGGATAAGTGCTATTGAGCGGCAAGTACAAGTTATAATACGACTAAACGCTAAAGGTATGTAAAGTTATCCATTCTTTCTTTTTGGCATGTCCTAGAAGTAAGTATGATATAATCCAAGCCTCGGGGTAACTCCACTCTCTAACTCCTAGTATGACATATGATTGTTATTCGTTCTTAATGTTGAGACTATTGGTATAATCGAGTTATGGTTTCGTTATTTATTACATAATTGACTAGTATGTGATGTACGAAGTTCTTATTCTTAAAAGGAATTGCATAGGTATGCTTGATTGTCATAAGATGTAACATGCTAGGGTGATACATGTATATGAATCCTGAAACGTTCCTTAATATAGTCTATGATGGTAATTAGGAAGAACTTAATGTGATTATTGTCACGATGTTCGAGAGAAAGTTAAGTTTACTATCCGTCGAGTCTCAAAAGATAAATTGCATTTACGTGGTTGCTTATTATTTTGCTCGTGCTTACTGCTATATTATTCACCGAGTCCCTCATTAGAGGGACGGGACACGGTATATGATGTACATATGTATTATGGAGTGTGATCAGTTGGCATCAGAGCCGGTGGTGGGGCAAACCCAATGGTGGGGCAAACCCAGTGGTGGGGCAAACCCAATGGTGGGGCAAACCCAATGATGAGGCAAAATTCCACATTGGTTTAGGCGAATCCCACATTGGTTTAGGCCAATCCCACATTGGTTTAGGCGAATCCCACATCGGTTAATGTCATCTCATATGGTAAGTTATGATATTATGATGTGTTATGGTATGAACATGATGATTATCCGCTTATGTCACTCAGTTCCATTGTGGACGGATGTATATGGTACATGACATTGATATGCATGATTTGTATTTCGGGAGTAAGTATTTTGGTATTAAGTTATTATGCCCACTTTCTGTACTCCTTGTTCGGTTATGACCGCGTTTTTGTTTGCCATGCTTTACATGCTCGTACGTATTCCGTGCGACCCCCTTTCTTCGGGGGCTCGTTTCATGCCCGGCAGTGCGGACGCTCGTTTCGGAGATCCGCCGACCTAGGGATATCTACTCGGCTATTTCGAGTGCTCCTTTGTTCGGAGCCTAGCGTCGTGGTATAGCCTTTGATATGTATATATCTTTGTTGTTCGGGGGTACGACGGGGCCCCGTCCCCATATGATGTCGTTGTCACTCTTAGAGGTGCGTGGTCACATGTGTGGGTCCGTATGTAGTTGATGTTTCGTTGTGTGTGGACATGACTTGTGTTTGGGGCATACCCATTTGTAGTGGCCGCCTTGCTTGAAGCTTGCGTAGATATATGTTTATTATGGAAGGCGTATTACAACGTAGCCTTCTACGGCTTATGTTTTGTTGGGACGTTCCCCTATACATATATACATATGACAGCCTTGCCGGCTTTTGTACGATATTAACTGTTAAAGGTTGTAACCCTTCAGGCGATGGGTAGCTTTGATATGCATACGTCTTGTCTCTATACTTATATCAGTTCGTTCATGCTAGTAATGTATGACTATAGATAACAGGTGTATACGAGTGTCCAGCTCGGGCACTAGTCACGGTCTACGGGGTTGGGTCGTGACAAAGGTGGGGCCCATATGCCGAGATTTTATAAAGGACATATGAAAAGTGATATGAGTAGTGCATAGGAAGCTGAGCAAGTGTTAAGAAGGATCCTTGAGCCAAATATGGACATAAGCCCTCCAAAAGGATGATTTAAGGAAACGTTTTCGGATGATTTGACTTGGAGGGGCCAAAATACTATTATAAGTTTAGAATTTGGAAACACACCAAAAATTAAAGTTGTAGATAATTGAAAGAGCTTTCCAACCATAGGTCGTGGGCCCTCATACGATATCGGGATCAAGAGTTATGGTCATTTTAAGATAAAGACTCCAAGCTGCCAAATGGCTTCCGCGGGTCCCACTTGAGAAGGCCGGTGGAACCGACTAATGAGGGGTATAAATACCCCATTAACTCCACTTTTTCAGCATTTTACATTCTCAATAGTCCAAGAAACTTCCCAACACAACCCCCAAACATTTATAGCCCATTAAATCAAGAATTTAACAAGATTACACCAAACTAGTCCATGAAAGGTGATTGTTCTTGCTTCTACTTGATGTTGTAGTAAGTTTGATCTTGAAGAAAGTTGGTGTGGCTGAATTTATTCAAGTGTAAGGTATGTTCTTCATCCTATCTCCTATGTTGAGTTGATTTGAAGGTTTAGCAAGTCTTAAAAATGAAAATAGTTATGGAGGAAAGGTCATAAAGTGTTGTGTTGTAGTTGTTGTGTTTATGGACTATTTTGAGCATGTTGTGGCCGTGTGGTCGGGCTGATTTACATGTATAGAGATGGTATCTAATGTTGTTGGTGTGTTGATGAGATTATGCTCCTTGATTGGGAAGAAAGGAAGTGTATATTGTTGTTGTATGTTGAAAAACATCGTGTGGGATGTTTTCTGGAATATATTGGTATTGATAATATTGTTGTTGATGTTGGTATTGTTGTTGTTGTTGTTGGTTGCTGAATTGAGGTTTCAGGCTAGGCATATAAGAAGAGGAGATGCTGCCGAAATTTTGACAGATTCTAGAAAGATTTATTTGAAGGCTTAGGATAAGTATATAATAATGGGACTAATCATAGTATGAATGGTCTTATATGTAGACTTGCAAGCTCGGACGGATAAGCGTAGGTAATTGGAGGCTGAACAGGTATGTTAAGGCTCGTCCCTTTTTTTCAAAGACATGATTCCTATGGTATGATTCCATAAATGTTTCCATAACCTCCTTGATTTCAAAAGCTAGAAGTTATGATTCTTAAAGCTTCTTATGATATTAAAGATGAGAATGTTTCTATGAGGATTGCAATGATGATGATTTTGTGTTTAAAAGTCTCAAGTTATGATTTCAACGATGATATGAAAATGTTGGGCTATTTCATAATTTTCTCGATTCTATTCAATGTTGTTGATCTCACCTTATGAGTTG
>NC_081352.1:1336320-1357845 GCF_029784015.1 Lycium ferocissimum
GCCAATTTAGTGAAACGTCATTGTGAATTTGGGAAAACTTATTCTAATAGAAGTTTTAGATCTTTGAAGTAGCTTTCCAAAGGTATATAGTGGAGCTTAAATGGACTTGTGAGTAAACAGTTATGGCCATTTTACTAACCTGCATTTCGCGGGATCATCGTGCGTTCAATTTTGCAAATCTCAGGATAAACACCACAAATCACGCCCCTGTGACATGTCGTGCGGTAGGCCTGTATTTCACAGGTCAAACGTGCGATTCGCAGGTTGCGTCACGCACTTTGTTCGACTATAAAAACCCCAGAACGTGAAATTTTCGGCCGACTTTTTGAGAAGAAATAACCCTAGGGCTTAAAAGCAAACATATAAGGTAAGTTCTTGATCAATTATTATCATTACTACATCAGTCTAATGTCAATTCACTAATCTTAAACACTAGTTCATCTTTTCAAACCCTAGATTCTTGAAAGCTAAAGAAAGAAAAGAAGAAAGGAACGTTGGAGACTTTGAGATTTCTTCAAAAAGGTATGATCCTTGATGTTTTTGATCTTATTGAAAGGGTTTAGACTAGTGTAGGTTTTCCTAGGGGATTATAATCCATGAATGATTCACGAAGTTTTCAAGAACACGTTCTAGACATGAAAACCATAATTTTTCTATAAAGGGGTATATGAGTAGAATTAGATTAAAGCTCTAATCTTTCTCATCTAAAACCATTGTAGTGTGATTGTTGAACCTTGGGAACTCCGTTTTGCTAGATTTTAGCGGTATTTGAGGTATGTCTCTTTTGAACATACTCTTTTGACTATGAAGGTGATTTGTGTGTCTATATTTCAAAATTAGTTTGTTCAAGTATGTCTAGATTTTCCCAAAAATCTTTCTTGAAGTATGTTTACTTTTCAAAATCCTTCTTTGAAGTATGTTATATCGCTTGAAACGTGTGGATGATTGTTTGTGACTTGAAATTTTCCTTTGGAATATGAACATGATTATAACTCTTGTTTGGTGGAAGTTCTTTTGGAATTAAAGATGATTTCTTTTAGACAAGGTCATGCGTGTGTAGGGTCAAGCCCACATCGAACCTTATACGAACTATACTACCTTATGAAACTCACTTTTGCCATTATTGGATGATTTAACTTATTTTTCTAAAGGTAGGACCTTAAACTTATTTTTTTGTTGAATGGGTTTCTTGAACTTGAAATTGAATAAGGGATTTCAATAAAATTCTAAATTGGTTATGACTTGAAATGCCTCTTGTTACACCCCGGAAAATTTCACGTTACCAAGACTGTAGACGACTTAGTATGAGCTCAAGAGAGAGCTAAGCTATACAAGGATCAGGGATGGAGATTATATGATCTGACTACAAATGACATTATATGATCATATATACATACATACATACATACATACACATATATATATATATATATATATATATATATATATATATATATATATATATATATATATATGACATTTGGAGACCGTATGGAGTAATCAGTCAACACGTTACTATGAATAGCCCTCGTAACCGTAAGTTAAGGTGGGGCCCATGCCGAGGTTTTATAAAGGACATATGAAGAGTGATATGAGTAGTACATGGGAAGTTGAGCAAGTCTTCAGAAGTACCCTTAAGCCAAATATGGGCATAAGCCCTCCAAAAGGATGATTTAAGGATACGTTTTCGGATGATTTGACTCGGAGGGGCCAAAACGCTATTATAAGTTTGAAATTTGGAAACACACCAAAAATGAAAGTTTTAGATAATTGAAAGAGCTTTCCAACCATAGGTCATGGGCCCTCATACAATATCGGGATCAAGAGTTATGATCATTTTAAGATAAAGACTCCAAGCTGCCAAATGGCTTACGCGGGTCCCACTTGAGAAGGTCGGTAGAACCGACTTATGAGGGGTATAAATACCCCCATTAACTCCACCTTTTTAGGATTTTACATTCTCAATAGTCCTAGAAACTTCCCAACACAACCCCCAAACATTTATAGCCCATTAAATCAAGAATTTAACAAGATTACACCAAACTAGTCCATGAAATGTGATTGTCCTTTCTTTTACTTGATGTTGTGGTAAGTTTAGTCTTGAAAAAAGTTGGTGTGGTTGAATTTATTCAAGTATAAGGTATGTTCTTCATCCTATCTCTTATGTTGAGTTGATTTGAAGGTTTAGCAAGTCTTAAAAGTGAAAATAGATATGGAGAAAAGGTCATAAAGTGTTGTGTCGTAGTTGTTATGTTTATGGACTATTTTGAGCATGTTGTGGCCGTGTGGCTGGGCTTATTTACATGTATAGAGATGGTATCTAATGTTGTTGGTGTGTTGATGAGATTATGCTCCTTGATTGGGAAGAAAGTAAGTGTATATTGTTGTTGTATGTTGAAAAATATCGTGTGGGATGTTTTCTAGAATATATTGGTATTGATAATATTGTTGTTGATGTTGGTATTGTTGTTGTTGTTGTTGGTTGCTGAATTGAGGTTTCAGGCTAGGCATATAAGCAAAGGAGATGCTGTCGAAATTTTGGCAGATTCTAGAAAGATTTATTTGAAGTCTTAGGATAAGTATATAATAATGGGACTAATCATAGTATGAATGGTCTTATATGTAGACTTGCAAGCTCGGACGGATAAGCGTAGGTAGTTGGAGGCTAAACAGGTATGTTAAGGCTCGTCCCTTTTTTTCAAAGGCATGATTCCTATGGTATGATTCCATAAATGTTTCCATAACCTCCTTGATTTCAAAAGCTAGAAGTTATGATTCTTAAATCTTCTTATGATATTAAATATGAGAATGTTTCTATGATGATTGAAATGATGATGATTTTGTGTAAAAGTCTCAAGTTATGATTCCAACGATGATATGAAAATGTTGGGCTATTTCATAATTTTCTCGATTCTATTCATTGTTGTTGATCTCACCTTATGAGTTGTTCCTTCGAGGTGAGATATAGCGATAATGGTTGTTCCATAATATGAATAGGAGGTTACCAACCATACTTCACTCCGATAAAGTTGTAGCTTTCATATGAGCTTTCATGCATACTATTTACATTATGTATATGAACATGATATATATGGATAGGGCCGTAAGTTTCTCGGCACTAACTTACATGGATCGGGCCGTAAGTTCCTCGGCACTAACTTATATGGATCGCGCCGTATGTTGCTCTGCACTAACTTATATGGATCGGGCAGTAGTTCCTCGGCACTAAATTATATGGATCAGGCCGTACGTTCCTCGACACTAACTTATATGGATCGGGCCATAGTTTCTCGGCACTAAATTATATGGATCGAGCCGTACGTTCCTCGACACTAACTTATATGGATCGGGCCATACGTTCCTCGGCACTAACTTATATGGATCGGGCTGTACGTTCCATAGCACTAACATTTAGGATCGGGTTGCACGTTCTGCAACAATAATATTTATATTTATGTGTGTATATATATATATATATATATATATGTGTATATATATAGGTGCTTGTGTACACATGATTTTAAGATTTACAGGCTACCCCTCTTATTCCACGTTGCCTTTCACATCTATATATGTTGTTATTTATGCCATACATACTCAGTACATTATTCGTACTGACCCCCTTTTTTCGGGGGGCTGTGTTTCATGCCACGCAAGTGGATACAGATGAGTAGAAGACATTGGCTATAGGATGTTCCCAGGCTATCAGCTAGATTGGTGGCCTCCATCTCAGTTCGCGGTGTTACCGAGTCAGAGTACTTATGTTATGGTATCTCGTGTATGTTAGAGACTTTTACAGACAGTGTCCCGTGGATAGTGCGTCGAGATGTCGATAGTTATGTAAAGCGCCATATAGGTCGATGTATTTTTATGCTTTATTTTTAAAGACTTTATTGTGACTAAGGGTTTTCTTTGAATTAACGATAAGGGAAAAGTCCCTGATTTGACGAAAGAGTTTTATTGAAAAGTTTTTTTTACCTGACGGAAGCGTCATTTCGTAAATTAAAAGGTTCACGAAAAGTTGTGACTCCTGGATGGAATTGTAGTATGGCACTCAGCCGAGTAGGGTCTTGGGTGTCAGTCGCGGCCCTCCGGTTTAGGTCGTGACACCTCTATTTTGAGACGATGACTTGAGAAGTGAGATTCGGCTCTAAGCCATGATTGATAATTCGGTAATATGCCATGATTTGTATTTTGTTTATCTTTGGGCCTGTATGGGCAAGCTGTGCTAGTCCAGAGGACGATTAGCCTCCGTGTCTTCCTAGACCGGAGTATCTATGGCTGGGCTAGTCCAGAGGACGATTAGCCTCTGTATCTTTCCAGACCATAGTATCTATGGCTGTGCTAGTCCAGAGGATGATTAGCCTCCGTATCTTCCTAGACCGGACTATCTATTGTTGTGCTAATCCAGAGGACGATTAGCCTTCGTATCTTCCTAGACCGGAGTATCTATCATTTGTGTGCAAGTCTAAAGGACGATTAGCCTCTGTTGCTTCCTAGCCTGGAGTATCTATTGCTGTGCCAGTCCAGAGGACGGTTAGCCTCCGTGATTTCCTAACTCGGAGTATCGATTGATTGATCTGCCCGTGAGTGGCTTGTTTCATATTTTGATTAGCCTGTAAGTGGCTTGTTTTATATCTTGTTGCTTCAGTGGTATGTTTCATATTTTGTGGGATATATTACGGTGATTTGAATTTGTTTGAAATACTTGAAAATGGTAAATGGTAAGGAGTTAAGTTAATGTGTCCGTCATTGTTGGATTCTTTGATGTCTCTTTAATGTTGGACTCACTTTATTTTGGGTTTATTTTGTTATTTTCATTGATATCATTTTATTGATTTTATTCATTATATCTTTTTTTTGTTAACTATTGCCCCTTAGACACTGTTTAAGTACCTACTTTCGTACTATTCGGTCAAAAGGTGCTATTGCTCCTTTCTTTTTTTCTTTTTATATTGTTAATTTGTTTTTTATGACTATGTTAGGTATCATATAGAGAAAGAAGGAGAGTGATACGCCTACGACTTAAGAGAGAGGGAAGAAATAATATAGTAATATTTATCAAGCTTTTGGAGAGACTATAAAATCGGTGAGCCCACATGATTGTTCTTGGGGCACCATTTTATCTTTACTTTTCGTATTTTAGTTTCGGGCTGCCTCCCGATGATTTAGACATTGCTCATTATCTTAGAAGCTCCATAGTATATGTTCTTGTAGGTAGTTGTTGAGTTATTGATTAACTCTCGGGCACGTTATTACGTTTGACTAAGTATTTGATGAATAAAGACTTCCGCTGATTTAATTCATATATTCATGATTTGTTACATTTATTTTATAAACTGTTGGAGGCGAATATTGAACCTGGCGGGTTCAAATATTGTTATTGCATCTTTTAGGTATTTCCGATATTGTTCATGATGTCGGATGCCGGTCAGGTCTAGGGTGGGTTTTGGGGCATGACACTACAAAACAACTCCCAAATAACTATAATAACATCTACAATATCATAATCAAGTAGTCACATTCCATTAAGTCTTCAAAATTCATTCTCATATTCAACTTATACTAACAACTTCACACCAACCCTTAGCACATTCTCATACAACGCTTCCTCATCATTATTATTACCTTTTATAACAAGATTATATCCATATCATACTAAGAATCATGACTCAAGTTAGCTTACTACTCAAAAACATCATGAAAACTACATGTAGAACTCATCTTCTACTTTCTCCTTCTACCCAAGTTGTTCAATAACTAAACATTCTTGATAATGTGAAATAAATATGAAAGCTAACCTTTTATCTCACAAGATTGAGCTTTGGAACAAGCTATCAACTTATATGGAAACCCTAGCTTCAATACCCAAAGAATTCTTGAAGTTTACTAACCCTAGCAAGACTTCTAGCACATGAATATCTTGATTCTTGCATCTTGATCTTTAATCTCTCTTGGATTAGTTAATGGAGTTGAAGAGAGAGTATTTGGAGAGCTCTTGGATCAGATTTGGGAAAATAAAAGGTCTAAATGTAGTGGAACGAAATATATACAGCGTGACTTAAAAAGCCGACGAGCAATTCTGCGCCCACTTTGACGGACCGTCAAAATTCCTACGGTCCGTCAAAGTGCACCGTAAAAATGGCCACCCCAACATTGCTTACTGTGACCCTTATACGGCAGTGCTTCACCATTTGACGGGCCGTCAAATAATATACGGTCCGTCAAAGTGCCCTCTTCCGAAAAGTTGCTCCTTTCGATTCGTTTGACTCCCAATCCTTATGGAACCTTCTTGGGACTTGAATAACACTTCATTAACCATACAATAGGCCCGATAGCAGCCCCTCAAGACATTACTAAATAAATACTAGCTCAATTATAGTGAAAACCTCTCCGAGCGCGACTTACATTTCACTTCATTCAACAAACTCAGTTCCATATATTTCTATGACTTCAAAGTCTTAAGGTACTAACTTATAGTTATCAAATACTCTCCTTAATCTCATAAGGATCTCATGTTCAGCTTAGGTTCACGCTAGTCTACTCATGATTCACACGACTCGAAATTTTTGAGATGTAACAATGTAAGGAAAAGTTGCACTCATGCTGTCCGGAGTCTCCATTTCCTATTAGCAAATCAACCTTTTAAGAGTGAAGCTAAATTAGTTTTGTGGGTTGTCTTCTTGATTTTTCTTTTAGGTGTCCGAAATGTGGACTAATCAAGTGTTTTAATACTCCCCTCATCCCAAAATGATTGTCCTCTTTTGACTTGGCATAAAGTTTAAGAAATAAAGGAAGACTTTTGAAATGTGTGGTCCAAAACAATCCTTAGATATTTGTGGGGCTGAAAATCATCTCATAAAGTTAAATTATTTCTAAATATAGAAAGGGGACAATATTTTTGGGATAGACTAAAAAGGAAAGGAAGACAATCTTTTTGGGACAGAGGGAGTAATATATATGATTTTCACACGAAACTGTTATATCAAATAAGCATTTAGAAAATATATAATTTATTTTCCTATACCTCGTTACTCCAAGGCTACTAACGCATGAAGTAAAATTGTGCCATATGTAAAACAAATTTATTGTTTCCTAAAACATAAAAAATCCCAATGCTTTTCATTAATAATATCCTTCCTAAGTGGGATTACAAGGCTTTAAAGTAAATGAATGCAATAATATCAAAAGGAGTCCACCCCTTGGATCGAAATTTGCTCCCTCTCAGTCCGTGCCTTCTTAGCCCTTCGAAGGGCGGTCACAAACTATAAATGCCTGGGTGGAATTAATGTTGTCCCGATCCACCGACCCCTACGAAAACATAAAATGCAATGAGAGTCCTTGTATCTATTGCTCCCCAACAAAAGTGTCAAGCCATTCTAAACTTGTCAATGAGGCATCCGCCTCGTCTGTCAAACTCTTAATCACAGTTTGATCATATTTTGTTTTTGCTTGATGATTCGTTGCCCTTTCTTATGCTTGTTGTTTCATTCTTATAACCTGAATTGCCTTCGTGGCTTCCTTATCCACGAGAAATTTGTAAAGGTAAGGACCTACAGTGGCGATGCCCTGCAACTCCGGCCAAGCCACTTATAGTAATCTTCGTCATGACCTGGATTATTTGGGTCCTCGTCCAACTTGTCTTCTTTCATCACATTCTTCCAATCTTTCCTAGCATCTTGTATGTGTCATGACCCAACTAGAGGGCTATGACGGGTACCCGAAGCTGACTACCGAGCACGACTCATTACGCTAATCATCATACCCATCCTAGACACACATAATCTCCAAGGCAATACATAAATATACATAAGCCCTCACGGCTACAAAAATGATATATAAAAATATACACTGATGTATTCATGAGACAACTACTACCCACTCATACGTATCTACGAGCCTCTACTAGAGTACTGAGACATAAGGACGGGATAAGACACTGTCGTGCCCAAACATGTACACAAAAGAATGTATCAACAAATGGGGGTGTGGAGTGCTCAAGTGGAATTTCTTTGAGTAGCTCCTAAGAATCCCGGGCCGCCTCTTGCCTACTGTGGGCATAAACGGACATCCAAAATATAAAGGACGTCAGTCTGAACAATGTCGCGAGTATGTAATACACGTATATACATGATAAAGGGATGCGAGAACATAAGGCAAAGGGGTAACCTATAAGTGATTTCCTCTTAAGGCGGAGTCATGCATATCTATAATCATATGGAATAAACAACATCATATCATTTAAGCATAAATATGTAACTGCCCGACCATATAGGTACAGTGTGATCATCGTTAGCCGCGTCGGGGTAAACATCTCATGCCACCCACTAGTGGTGTTGCACGTACCATCTAGACATGGTGTATATGTCACCACGCCTCTTTATTGTAATGCTCTCTGACCATGTAGGCACGGTGTAATCTCATCATTATGTACTTATTATAAAACATGCATAAGAACTCAAGTAAAAGCTACGACTCTATCGGGGTGATGTAAGGTCGAGAACCGCTGATTCCATTATGGAGTAGTCGTGATCATCATGTCCCACCTTGAAGGAACTAGCGTCATAAGGTGAGTCTAATAACAATGAATAACATCGAGGAATCATATAAGGATCATTAACTTCATAAGACTATCATATCATAAGCTTTAGAGTCCTAGACTTAGATTCATCATCATCATTGTCATATTGTGCTAACATCTCTTATCTTTATCTCATGAGAAAGATCTTAATAATCATAGACTTATAGTTTCGGAATATAAGAGAGTCATGGAAAGATAAAGGAAGTCATGTTGTAGGAATCATGCCTTAGAGAAGAGAGGACTAGCCTTACATACCTCTTTGTCTCCTTAACTATATCGACTAAATGGTTCAACTAATATGGAAGTTGAAGATTCTACATTCAAGAGAATTTATAAGATTAGATAATCGATAATAGTTGAGCTTAACCTAAAGCGACTAAAAGCTAATAAAAATTGGGCAGCATTTCCTTTGTTTCTATAACTTTCTCCATATAATATAACAACTCCCAAATATCAACAACAACATCCACAATATCATGATCGATAAACTCGTTAAGCTAGATATTATTCAATTCTCAAAATTCCCTCTTCAAGTCATCCCTAACCATGGTTATCACCCATTCACATATAATACTTCTTCAACGCTCTCAATATCATTCATAACATGTCAAGAACTGTGAATCAAATCAAATTACCACTCAAGAATTCCACTATTCTCATATTTGTACTCTATTTTTTACTTTCTTCCATAATCCAAGTGATGGTTGGAAGACTTGGATTACGGAAGAAAGTAGAAAATGGAGTACAAATATGAGAATAGTGGAATTCTTTGTGTGTGATTTGATTTGGACCTTTCTTGACATGTTATGAATTTTTTGCCTATTTTGAAGCGTTGAAGATCTTTGTATTATATGTGATGATTAATAACCATGGTTAGGATGACTTGAAGAGGGAATTTTGATTAAAATAATAGCATGATTTTTAACGTGTTTATTGATCATGATACCATGGATTTGTCAAAGATATATTTGGGAGTTCTTATATTATATCAAAAAGTTAATAGAAACAAACAAAAGTTAATTTTTATTATGTCCTTTAATTGACATTAGTCTTAAGCTTAAGTATATTTCAATTATCTAATCTTGGTCCAAATTAGCCAATTTAAAGTGACTTTACAAATGACCATTTAGTAGACTAATGAATTTGGCCTTCTCACGCAAGGTCCACGCTTGAACTAAGTCCCAATTTAAAAGGCTAATTTTGAAATAATGACCTCAATTATCTTTCCAAATTCTTTATATTCCGGATAATTACAAGTCTATGATTATTTAAGAGCTTCTCATGAGATAAAAGATAAGAGATTGGTTATGAATATAATCACAATTAAATACTTAATTAATTATGGACTCAAAATTCTAATAAATTGATTAAATCCAACGATCCTCGATGTTATTCAATGTTGTTAGAGTCATTTAATTGACGCTAGTTCCTTCAATTAAACATGATGATAAAATACTTTGTAAATTGACATTGGGGGTTCTTTAAGTTCGAACAATTGTGGTAAATTATTTTCTCTCTTGAGTTCTTATGCATGCTTTATAATAAAAATGATGATGAGATTTCCAAATGACTTACATGGCGAAATCAAACTTCGACTAAAATGGCGGCATATACACCATGTCTAGATGGCATGGATCCCTTTATCATGTTATTGTGTATATCCATACTCGGTACATTGTTAAATCGGACCGTTTTCTTTCTTTTAGGTGTATTCACACCCACGGAGGCGAGGATAGTGGTTCTTAGGCGCTACTCGGTAGATTCACGGAGCACTCCACTATTAGAGGAAGTGTCATTTGTTGATACATTCTTTTGCGTACATGTTTGGGCACGACGGGGTCCTGTCATGTCCTTATGTCTCAATAATCTAGTAGAGGCTCGTAGATACGTATGCGTGGATAGTAGTTGTCTTATGAATACATCAGTGTATATTTTTGTATATCATTTTTGAAGCCGTGATGGCTTATGTATATTTATGTATTGCCTTGGAGATTATGTGTGTCTAGGATGGGTATGATGATTAGTGTAATGAGTGGTGCTCGGTAGTCAGCTCCGGGTACCCGTCATGGCCCCCTAGTCGGGTCGTGACAGTATGCCCTCAATATGACTCTCTTCGTAGTCTTGCACAAACTCTCTCATATCTCCCATATTTAGGTTGACCTTTCTCATACCGAACTGTCTAAGTACCCTCAAAGATGTGTAGGGTCTGATCCCCCTAATGCCCATAAGTGGTAAATATGGACGTCTACGGCTCTTAACACAAATAGACTTGGAATGGAAGTCAGGCAGTCTCCACCTGATGTGTTTTTCTCTTATTCTAGAAAAGATGTGAGCCTATTCCACTTTGTCTTAAACCCCACAAGGTTCGGTTGCAATGCTCAGATCATCTTCCCTCCAGGTCAGATCTCGGCAGGAGGTTGAACCATTCTTATCTAAATGCTTAAGTATCCACCATTGAACTAGGAGATTGCAACCCTGGAAATAATAATAGAAGTTGAGATACTTCCTTAAAGCTCAGTATATGTCTGACAAGATGATAGGGATAATATCAAAGCACTTGGTATGCCCGTCTGTTGTAATGCCTCTAAGGAAAGAATGGGCAACGAAGACAACCCTGGTGTCTATGGCTAGGGAAGAATTTAGTGGAAATACCATGGTTCCTAGCAGGAAAGTAATGAAGGCTAGTGTTTGGTTGGCTTCCCAGGATTGGAATGAAGGAAACTCAAGGAAGTGCTTTCATACCCCTGTTTGGACGAATACCTCCCATACAGCTCCCTAAAGGCTATTGTGGGCCCCTGTGCCTAGTTAGCTTTGTTAACAGCAATCATGTCTTTAATTTCTTTTGGGGTAGGTTTGTGAGGGATGAGGATAGTTTGAGCTAACTTTTTTTTGGATCTGTTTACACTTCCCGCCCTTTCCAAGACATCTCTAATTTCTTCTAAGATAGGAGTCATCTCTATTTCTCCAAATCTGAACACTATTCTGTCATTATCCCAATAACTGATAATAATCTCTAGCAAACCTGGATCCCCCGTCATATTCATCAACGAGGTAGATGCCCTGTGCAACCCTTTCTCTTTTTTTTTTAATCATTAGTCAAACCTTCCTACCACATTACTAAACCCGGTGGTGGACCCACAATCATATCAAACTTCAAATTAGAAGACATCTGCAAGATAGAACACTATTAGCTCTTCTCCCCCAGGAACAATAATTTATTTCACATAAGGCACAATGGTGCTTCCAAATAGCAAGTAGTGGGATGCAATGCCTTCGGGTTTTTACACTGTCTGAACACAGTTAGGTGTCTATCCTGTCCGATTCTGGTAGGCATGAGATACCCAAATCGATCTATGGTCAGTATGCGCTATATCAGTAAGGATTTGGCTCCGCTCTACGCTAGTTATTCTAGAGTGATTTTTCAAGTAAATGACACAGGTTATCCAAGCGGACAAGCTGGGGGCGGGTTCCCTAAGGCTGTGGGACGACCGCGTGCCCACTCGACCTTCAGATTCCACCAAAGAAAAATAGCAATAGGGTTTTTTAGTGATGGTATGACCGCAGCTCATCCTGCATTGTCACCCTTGGAATAATGTGTAAAATAAATGTCAGGAGTGGCGGAGTATGCATGCATGTATGACAATTATATATTTTGAGGGAATTTAAACACATAAGTAATTTATATCACTTAAACAATTTATATAACACAAAACAAACAATTATTGGAACCCTTATGGTTTGAACCTTAAATTGTCCCCAACAGAGTCGCCATCTGCAGCAGTTCTATTTTTTTTTTATTCGAATTTGCACTTGCCTCATTTAAAAAGGAAAGTGCCCCGGGAAAGTACAAGTTTAATCGTACCGGAAAAAAGGAAAAAATATATTTCTATGTGGATGGTGCTCTAAATGGATATTATTTTAGAGTCGTCACCTAACTTATAGCTAAGTTAGAAAAACCAGTCCAAAAGGGTTCATTTAAAGCGATTAAATCTTAAAAGAAACCAATCTAAACCAAAGTATGGGTAAAGGTTCTGTTGATCCCCGGGGAAGGTGTTAGGTACCCCGGTATTAATGATCCGTAAAATACGCTTGAACTACGCCCTTCTAATAGTATTCCTTGTGAATATAAATTATTTTTTATAAAAACTGCTTTTGTTTTAGATTCCCGCAATAAAAGGTTAGTCATTTATGCAAAATGCAACACTTTCAAGAAATAAAAGTTGTAAAGTTTTGCCCAAAATTGGGCGTTTTGGGTTTCGGACTAGAACACCTAGGTTAAAATCCGAAGGTGTTAACCTAAGTAGAACATTACATAAGCCCACTCGAGTTTTAAAAAAAAAAATTTAGTTAAGTTTTTTCAGGAAAAATCGATTTTTGGCATACTATTATTGTCCATATTTTAACCATACTTTATATTTTAGATTTTTAGTCATTTTTTAGTCCAAGATGGTCAAAAATAGTCCAAGTCGAAATCTTGTAACGACCCGTTTGGTCGTTATGGCTCTTTTGGCACTTTCACCACATCCGAGCATTGATTGACTCACTTTTGACTCGAGGTAGACTTTTAGGCAAATGGAATTTTCGGAGTTTCATCAACTCTGAGAGGTCCGGATGATTGTTTATAACTTGTATGTATGATTGGTTCGATTCCCAATGCATTTTGGTGCATTTCGGGACTTTGGATGGGAAATGAGAAGTAGGCACCGGTGGTTGACTCGGTCAACGAGACCTCCATTGGAAATTTTGAGAACACGAGTGCGTTCGTAGCGTATTTTTGTATGGGTTTAGCTAGTCAGATTGTGAGCAATTGGCCTCGGGAATAACCCAAAAATTGAATTGAAGACTCAGAGAAATTCAGGAAGTCTGGTGTCTGGTGCCAGCAATGGTGGCAGCAGAGCCGCCCCAGCGGAATCGCTGTGGTGGTGTGATGACCGCTGGGGCAGTGATGGGAAATATAGACCATACCACAACTGCGGTAGCCCAGCCACCGTAGCGGCACCGCAGTAGCGGCACTCCCTCCGCCGTGGAGGTCACGGGCAGTGTTATTTCATTTAATGCATCTTAAATAAGACTTAGACCCTCATTATTTCATATCTCGGTATTGGAGCCTAGAGAAACTATTCTTAGAGATAATTTGAAGAAACTCTTAAAGGTAAACGTTGCACAATCCTTTACTCTTCCTTAATCATAATCATCTTAGAATTCCCCCTTCCCTTTTCCAATCCCTTATAGTTGGAATTTGAAGAAGGGTTTTGGGAGATTTTCCCTTAAGGTCCTATATGATAAATTGATGATGTTGAAGATAAAACTTGATGAATCTAAGCTTAGTAATTATATATCTTTCACTTTTAATGTTGAATTTCGAATTTGGAGAATTAGGGTTCATACCCAATTTGGATTTTTTTTACTAGAAATTAGATTAGGGGATGATTCTTGAGCTAAATCAACAATTAAGGATGGGGTTATGATTACCTAAGATTCAATTTGGTATTTTACCCGTAAATTTCCCAATTTTCCCTTGTGGGCCCATTTCCCCAATTTCTAGGGTTAAAATGGACCTAATTGATATCACAGCAATATTAGTATTATTATTCATCATTTCTAATTTAGAATTCGATTATGCTTAGACTGCTTTGGTTCTGAGCTTCAGAGGAAGGGCAAGGCGAAAAAGTGACTTGTTGGTGTTGCAGTTCAGCAGTCCAGGTAGGTTATGGTTTACCTTTTGGTGAGACTTAGTATAGTGAATCACATATTTATATTATGATGTCGAAGACAGCATGTGAATCTTCGGGTGTGAAGTTGGGATGGATATTGCCTTAGGTTGGGCCCTAATGTGTGTTGGGATTAGCCATTTCGTTTGATTGTTTAATTGTGTTGGCTTGATGCCATGTGTTAGTTGGTAGATAGCGAATGTCACTTGTTGCCCTGAATTGGGATAGGATTGACATACCCGTTGTTGGTATTTGTACTATGATACATTACTGGCGTACCCATTGTTGGTACTTGAGTTATTGATATATGTTGGCATACCCACTGTTAGTATTGCGATGTGATATATTGTTGGCGTACCCCATTGAGTTACTTGTGATTTTGAGCTTACTTGTTGATGATTGACATATGCATTGCACGCATTCTCTCATATTAATGCATGGCCAATATCCGGTGAGGATCCGGTATCGTTGATTGAGCGAAATTGATATTTCATAAACTCTTTTACTTGTGTGATTGTGAAAAAGGCCGATGTCCGAAGAGCCATTTCGGAATCATTGTTTATATGAAACTGATACTTGCTAAACTCTTTTACTTGAGTGATTGTGAGGAGGCCGATGTCCGAGGTTCAATTCCGAAATTATTGATTTATGAAACCGATATTTGATAACTCTTTTGAGTGATTGTGAGGAGGACGATGTCCGAAGGTTATATTCGGGCATCATTGTGCATGGCCGATTCCGATGTTATCCTGGATTCAATTGTAGTGCATGGGGGGTCCCCCAGAGTGGTGCCGGTGAGACTCTGCTCACACTGTAAATCTTAGGACAACCCCTTTTTGACAACTCTTAAAGGTTATTCTTCTGTAGTTTGCTCTCTTACGGCTTAGCTGATTTCTTCTTCCACTAATCACTCTACTCCGAACTTGACTTAAGCCCTTGGTTTCTAACACACATTCGGATGTATCCGAACTATCACCCACTTAAGATGTTCATCTAACTAAGGAAATCAAATCATACTTCTACTAGTTCTGCTGAAATTGCTAATGCATTGTATCTACTCAAAACTTACTTACTATTTTTTTGTTAATCACCCGCTAGCTTCATATTTTCTTATTCTGCTCTGAATAACCTAAGTTATTTCTAACTCTCCCTCATCATCTGACGCTATTCTACAGTTGTATACTATCTTTTCTGAACTATGGATCACACTTAACAAACCTTTATCTATCTTATACGAAAGATTGGAACAACTAAACCCAAACTTCTTATACACTTCAAAATCGTATCAGACTATACACATCTGGGATAAACACTTACTCACATAGCTTAAGCGAGAACTGTCACATCTTCTTATCTCATAATAATAATTACTTCTTAAAGTAACTTACAACCATCGTACTCTCTAACTCTGATCTGACTAACTTAAACAAACTAAAATCATTGCCGAAAATTTAATATCGTCTGCTCATGGTTAGTATTTCATACATACCTCTTTTCTTAACAGGCATAGTTCATACGAAAATTTCATCTGTGGTGATAATTGGGGATGCCTCTTTATCCTGATGACCTGCTGAAGCTTCCAAGCAGACTTCATTGAGAACTGAAATATCAGGCTTAGCTGTATTACAACCTGACTGAGCTTGAGAACTAAGAGGAGCCACCGAAACACACATTAAGGCCCAAACGTTACACCTCTTTGTGTCCCTATAACACTTGTTGCACATAAGATTTGAAAACTTCTCGTAGCTCACGGTGTATGTCCGTGAGGCCTGGTGCTCTTAAAATCTGTTTCTAGCTGAACCGACCCCTTTTTGGTCATATCTAGACCTCGAGACTAGTGCAGTAGCAGCAGATGGAGTGGGTCCTGATGACCTCCGGTAGAAAACTGTCTGCCTCCACCTTCCTGAGATCCTCCATGATTTACGTTTCCTGCAGACTTAGCTCCTTTTCTAATTTCTCTGTTATCCTCTTCCTACTGTCTTTCATTCTCCTTTCTCAAGAACATCATTATCATTCAACTTACCATTCATTCTACTATACCCTTCTTGGGAAACTTACACTTTATTCACCTTTCAATAGCACTTGAAGTCTCATTCGTTACCAGTAGGTACTGCACAATTGTACCCCCTATGGGTAAACATCCTTACTTGGACCTTGAATTATCTGTTCATCGCCTGCGCATTTGAAACGTACGTAATTTGATTGGAATAGAAGGTTACTTATTACTCTAAGCTTCATGGCACGATCTAGAGTAGAAAGAAATGAGATAAATCCTGAATGTCTTGGTGGTCAATTGTTTATACGTGTAGGGCCCTCACACATATAAAAGAGACGCCACTGGACACGGCTTCATAGACTCCCTAAGACACTTGAACCTAGGGCTCTGATACCAAGCTTTGTCACGCCCGAACTCGGGCTCGGATGTAACACGGCACCGTGCTCGACCGCATGTGACCGAGCGAACCAATCGGCCGATTTCGAATCAACATGTGATATCAAAACATACCGACTTATAAAATAAAACTAATACATGCGATTAACTAAAAGTCGACTGAAATATCATAATGCGGAAATACTTAGACAATCTGAAAATATCTGAAAGTAGCCAACATGGCTTAAACCAAACCAACTGGACAACTGCCAACAAGGCTAACATAATAAGTATCGATTGTCGAATCGTGTCTATGAAGCCTCTAAGAATACCGAATAATAGAGCGTCTACATGAACCGAAATATGGATAGCCGACAATGCCCCGAAGGAATTTGGGCTCTCGCGATGAAGCGATACGTGTATTCCTAAAGAGCTGAGTCGTCAACCTGTACCCAAGTAATAAAAAGGGACATCAGCACATTTGAATTGTCTTTGGTATGTAAAGAAACTGAAGCAATAAAATACCGAAATCAAATCGAAATCGATAATCAGAATCGTAATAGCAAGGAAGTAGAGATATGAATACTCCGCTCCGTATCTCGAATTACGTATTATCCGTGTTTGTATATGTGGGGCCTCGGCCCAATATAAATGCACGCTATGGCCTCGGCCTAGTAGTGCGTCAGTCAATGGCCTCGGCCATGTATACGTATACACAAGACTGTGTTGTGCCCTCGGGCAAAATCACATATGTATAATTATGGTTAATTAATAGGGACTGAGACCATAATAACAATGGACAATGCTGAACTGAAATAGACATGCTGGACCGAATTAAAACACCGATCAAGTTTCGAGCATACTTTGAATTTCTGCATCGAGACTCATGTGGTAACAATACATAAGTCTATAAAGATTACGTGCTGAGTTCATGATATTCAAATTGACAACCATGAACGAATTCTGAATCGCAACCCTAGAAGATAACAGTTCTATATCATATAATAAAACTAGGGCTAAACTATATTCTCGAGTCAAATTACGACAAGTATGAAGAATGAGGCGTAGGGAGAATCATGAACATTCCCTAACGTAGATAGTTAGCCTCACATACCTTAATTCCAGCCTTTGAGCGTAATACAATGTTCGTCACCCCTTTCAACTTTGATCTATATCAATACAAGTCAAAGGGATTCTATATTAGCAATAATATTCATGCTTTGGTCATATAAGCATTTTATCGAACACTTGGTGGGCATAAAGCTCCACAACCTGCATTAGTGTTTTCTTCACCCAATCCCCATTCTATTACTTCTAGAGGATTCTACAATCTTAATTAGGTGTAATTAACATCATTTTCCATCACCCATATGATTATAACAATCTCAAGTCAACAATCCAAAACCCTACTATAATTCGTGTAATTCTCTTTACTAGACCCATTTACTATTCTCCCAAGAACCCATCAATTCACTATTATGAATGATTAGAGTGTAGAAGCATTACCTTTTTGACGTTCAATCCTCTTGAATTTGGGTTCTAGGGTTTTCACCTCCAACAATAATGTTCCAATCACAACTCTATGGATTAGAAGGGTTTACTCAAGTTAGAAAGGGATTAGGGACTTGAATTCAACCTAGAATCATGATAAAACTTACCTTGGAGGGTTCTT
This sequence comes from Lycium ferocissimum, assembly GCF_029784015.1. Classification (NCBI taxonomy): domain Eukaryota; kingdom Viridiplantae; phylum Streptophyta; class Magnoliopsida; order Solanales; family Solanaceae; genus Lycium; species Lycium ferocissimum. The sequence goes on from NC_081352.1 coordinate 1,354,656, forward strand.
GAGGCTTGGGACTTGTTTCCTCTGACTTTAGGGTGATTTTTCGTGACTAGAGTTGTTAGGAAAATAAACTCCAAGGTTAAATATAACTTAAAACGCGAAATCCAAGTTTTGACCCGAAATTGACCTGTTTCGCGATGGGTCCGCGATGCGGGTGAATCGCGCAACATTTTGCAGGTAACTACTTAGAGTTGCATGATCGGCCCGCGAAGCGGGGCCATCGCACGCGCTCTCACGCGCCCTCACGCGCCCCGAGAAGCGGTGTGTGTCGGTTTTGCGCAGTGTTCGGTAAAATAGGCATAACTTCTTGTACATAGCTCTGTTCAAGGTCCATAATATACCTTTGAAAATCTATTTCAAAGGACTACAACTTTCATGTTTTAAGTTTCCTCAAATTCCCAACGGATTTTCACGAAATTCGACTGGAAGGCAAACGTATCAAAACTTAGCCGATTCTATAGACTTTTAAACGTCTTACTATTAGCCATATTGAGACGATCATATATCCTTGCTCCGATCTCTGATTGGCCTGGTCCTTATATCTTTAGAAAGCTATTTTTACGTACTACAACTTTCATTGAGGGTACTTTACCAAATTCCCAACTAATCAAGGAGTTATCACTATCCGAAGTAGGCCTGTCAACCATTTTCGCAAAACGTTCAAACCTTCAATTTTTCCACTAAAACTCTAATGATATGAGTCTAACCTTAGTTCTAAGATACGGGGTGTTACACTATTATTGAGCATGCTTCGATGGTTAAGGGCGCCAAGGCCCGTGCTTTTAGTGGTGGTGACAAGAGGCCACATCAGACTGACAACTTTGGGGGTTCTGGTACGAGGGGCGCCAGTCAGTTTTCGAGGCTATCTCAGCCCTATTCCGGTCATCCCGTACATTCAGCATTACCCGCTTCCTCTAGTGAGCCACCTAGACAGAGAGTTCGTTCTCTGGACCAATAGACAGGACTGCTTTATTCAAGTATTTAGTTTCCATGTTTCAGCATTCAACTCCTCTTACCTGTTTCTCTTGTGGAGAGGTTAGACATATTTCTAAGATATGTCCCCGATCTAGGTGAGATTTTCAGCGGTCGAGGACTCCTATATCATCCGGTGGCCGAGGAAGGACTTCTCAGAGAGGCGGTGCTCAGTCAAGCCGTGGTACTTCCCATGGTTCTAGAAGTAGGTCCCAGCCAGCTAGCGGTGGTAATCAGAGTTCGAGTGGGGGATCCTAGGCTGGGCGTGGTGGATCCCATTGTTACTCATTTCCTGGTATGTCCAATATAGAGGCCTCAGATATTGTGATCTCAGGTACCATTTTTGTCCGTCATAGAGCAGCATCTGTGTTATTTGATCCTGGATCCACTTATTCATATGTATCTACATTTCATGTCGTTGGTTGGGATTTACCCTATGATAGCATAGATATACCTGTTCCTGTGTCTACTCTAATCGGAGATTCTGTGGTTGTTGATCGAGTCTACCGGTCTTGTTTAGTTACTTTTATGGGGTATGACACCAAGGTAGATTTGATGATTCTGGATATGATGGACTTTGATATTATATTGGGTATGACCTGGCTTTCTCCTTATCATGCAATCTTAGACTGTCATGCCAAGACAGTCACTTTAGCCAAGCCAGGCATCCCTAGGCTTGAGTGGAGAGGTTCTCCGAGTCTCGCTCCTAAGAAGATTATTTCCTTCCTTCGGGCAAAGAAACTAGTAAGTAAGGGGTGTTTAGCCTGTTTGGCGCATATTCATGATACGACTATTATATCTCCGCCCCTTGAGTCTATTCCTATTGTGAGCGAGTTTGCAGAGGTATTTCCATTAGATTTGTCGGGTATGCCACCCGATCGTGACATTGATTTCTGTATCGACGTGGACTCAGGTACTCGTCCTATTTCCATCCCACCACATCGGATGGCACCAGCCGAGTTGAGAGAACTTAAGGAGGAATTGCAGGATTTATTGAGCAAGGGGTTCATTAGACCAAGCGTCTCCCCTTGGGGTGCTCCAGTGTTATTTTGTGAAGAAGAAAGATGGGACTATGAGGATGTGCATTGATTACCGCCAGTTGAACAAGGTCACTATCCGGAACAATTGCCATATGCCTAGTATTGATGATCTATTTGACCAGCTTCAGGGTGCTTCGGTGTTTTCTAAGATTGATTTGCATTCTGGCTATCATCAGTTGAAGATTAGGGTGGAGGATATTCCGAAGACAACATTTCGGATAAGATATGGCCACTATGAGTTTCTAGTGATGTCTTTCGGGCTTACCAATGCCCCAGCTGCATTTATGACCTGGATGAATGGCATCTTTAGGCCGTTCCTTGATTCTTTTGTGATTGTGTTTATTGATGACATCTTGGTGTATTCCAAGAATAGAGCAGAGCATGACAGCCATCTTCGTACCTGTTACACCCCGTAGTTTCGTACGTGAAAATTTATAAGTGTTGGACATTCTAAGTATGGATCTTTGGAGAACCCTTCAAGGATATATGATATTATATGAACTAATCCTATGATCATGACGGTTTACATTCATATAATAAGCTATGGGAAACTCCGGGACCAAGCAAATCGAAGAAAATAAATTTGTCGAAAATTTGAAAAAAGTTGACAGAATTTTGGACAAAATTTTAGGTCAACTTTGGAGGGGTATATCTCCTAGTATATTAAGAGTTTTAAGGTCTTTCAAAAGCCTAAAATGAAGTTCGTCCAGTCTAGTTTCGAACGCAAAAAACCACTCATCGATACGATATATAAGTAGAGAATTATGGATGTTACAAGTTCAGCTGACCGAGCAGAAACACGTGCTACAGTGCTTCTACAGTGACCCGACCCGAATTTGAACTAATATAAAAGGGGCTTGCCCCCTCTTTTTCACCCAAAACCTCTTCCAAAATGTTCAAAAATCCTCTAGAAATTTTCCCAACTTCCAAACCAAAATTTCAAGCCTAAATCAACAATAATTCCCAAATTCCGGTTCAGGCAACGTATAGTTGCGAGTATAGAATCGTATAGCGACGCGTGTGGTTCATGTTTAAGGTGAATAAAGTGATGTTCTTCTACTATAAGGTATGTTCTTGCTATTATTTACGTGATTAAGATGATATAAATGTTTAGAAATTATTGAAAAGGAAAGAATCATAGGAGAAAAATCATAAAGAGTTGAATATAATTTTTTGATTAT
>NC_081352.1:1357945-1386545 GCF_029784015.1 Lycium ferocissimum
AATCGGACGAGATATTATATATGTATGGATATGTATGGAAAAATTCTTAAAAAGCTAAGCATGCACGACATTCACCTTAAAAGGGCATTCAAAGGCATAGGTTGATCTTGTTTATATTACTTTATCCCCATACGTTCATTATATTAATTTTCCATGTTCGGTATTTCTTAATATGTTACTATTCATGCCTTACATACTCAGTACATTGTTCGTCATGCGCGTCCGCTCTTGTGGATATTTGCGTTCGTGCCGTGGGTGTAGATAGACGAGACAAGGATCTTCCAAAGTAGGCTGCCTTCGGTACCGATTCGATTGGTAAACTCCGTCTCTTCTCGGAGCAACTACTTAGAGCCTAGATATATATATATATATATATGTATGGTTTTGTTCGGGGTATGGCGGGGCCACATCGACTTGTATACTTCTGTCATGTTCATAGAGGCTTTGCAAACAGTTCCTGTGTACAGCTTAGTCATAGTGTGACGATAGTAATGTTGGCATTATGGGTCCAATGTATATAAACGTATGCATGATATTATGTTCGCATTTAGCCTCTCGATCCTATTGTTTCCATTTGGGACACGAAGGATGTAAGTTATAAGTTGGTTCGCTCGGTTTCCGTACGGTGTCGGGTGCCAATCACGCCCTACCAAGGTTGGGGTGTAATAGTACCATCCTTGGATTATTGAAGAAACATAGTTTGTTTGCTAAATTTTCTAAGTATGAGTTCTGGTTAGAGTCTGTAGCATTCTTGGGTCATGTAGTGTCCAAGAAGGGGATTATGGTTCATTCACAAAAGATTGAGGCTGTGAGGGGTTGGGTGAGGCCCACTATGTTACCAAGATTCGTAGTTTTGTGGGTTTGGCCAGTTATTACCGTCGTTTTGTGAAGGGTTTTGCTGCTATTGTTTCATCCTTGACCAGATTAACTCAAAAGGATGTTCCCTTCCAGTGGACGGATACTTGTGAGGAGAGCTTTCAAAAGCTCAAGCTTCTTTTGACCACAGCCCCGATCCTAGCCTTACCTGTGGAAGGCAAGGACTTCGCGGTCTATTATGATGCTTCCCGTATGGGTTTGGGTATGGTGTTAATGCAGGAGGGTAGAGTGATAGCTTATTCTTCCAGTCAGTTGAAAGTTCACGAGAAGAATTACCCTACCCATAATTTGAAGTTGTTGGCCGTAGTCTTCACTTTGAAGCTTTGGAGGCATTACTTGTACGGTGTCCATTGTGAGGTTTTCACCGATCACCGTAGCCGTCAGCATGTGTTTACTCAGAGGGATCTCAATTCTAGGCAGCGCCGATGGATGGAGCAGTATTATGACATCTCTATTCTGTATCACCCTGGTAGAGCCAATGTGGTGGTCAATGCCTTGAGTTGCAAGGCAGTGAGTATGGGGAGTTTAGCTCGATTGGTTATTTTCGAGCGTCCGTTAGCCATAGAGGTTCAGACTTTGGCCAACAATTTCGTCCGCCTGGACATCTCGACCCCGGGGAGGATTTTGTCTTTTATAGAAGCATGATCATCATTATTGGATTAGATCAAGGCTCATCAGTTTGAGGATTCTCAATTGAGCAAGACCCGATATAGGGTGTCGAGAGGTGAGGCCAAGGAGGTCGTTATTGATTTTGAGGGCATTCTGAGGATTAAAGGACGCGTATGCGTTCCGCGTGTTGGTGACCTGATTTAATTGATCTTATCTGAGGCCCACAGCTCTCGCTATTCCATTCATCCGGGAGTGACTAAAATGTGCCGTGACTTGAGACAGCACTATTGGTGGCGCCATATGAAGAGGGATATAGTTGATTTTGTGGCTAAGTATGGAAATTGTCAACAGGTAAAGTATGAGCACCAACGACCCGGTGGGGTGTTTCAGAGGATGCCCATTCCCGAGTGGAAGTGGGAGAGGATTACCATGGATTTTGTCATGAGTCTTCCAAAGACCCTTGGCAAGTTTGATTCTATTTGGGTGATAGTGGATCAATTGACTAAGTCCGCTCACTTTGTTCCGGTTCAGGTTTCTTATACCGCGGAGAAGTTAGCCAAGATGTATATTTAGGATATTATGAGATTACATGGGATCCCTATTTCTGTTGTATCTGATCGGGGTACTATCTTCACTTCCTGATTCTGGAGAGTGTTCCATGATGAGTTGGGTACGCGATTGGACTTTAGTACAGCTTTCCATCCCCAGACCGATGGCCAGTCCGAACGGACTATTCAGGTGCTCGAAGACATGTTGAGAGCATGTGTTATTGATTTTGGTGGTCATTGGGATCAGCACTTTCCCTTGGTGGAGTTTGCGTACAACAACAATTATCATTCGAGTATTGGTATGGCGCCGTTTGAGGCCTTATATGGTAGGAAGTGTAGATCTCCGATTGGTTGGTTCGATGGGTTCGAGGCTTGACCTGGGAGCACAGATCTATTGAGAGAGTCCCTTGATAGAGTGAGAGTTATTTAGGAGAGACTCGTGGCGGCTCAGAGCCGGCAGAAGATGTAGATGGACTGAAAGGTTCAGGATTTGAAGTTTGCTATTGGTGATCAGGTTCGGTTGAAGGTTTCACCCATGAAGGGTGTTTGAAGGTTTGGTAAGAGAGGCAAGTTGAGCCCTAGATACATTGGCCCGTTTGAGATCGTGGATTATATAGGCGATGTAGCTTATGAGTTAGCATTGCCGCCAGGTTTCGCGGGAGTTCACCCGGTTTTCCATGTTTCGATCTTTGAAGCGATACCATGCCAGCGATACCTACATTATCCGTGGGGATTCTATATTGCTTGATGATAATTTGACTTACGAGGAGGAGCCTATCGTGATCTTGGATAGGCAGGTTCGAAAGTTGAGATCCAAGGAGATTGTACTTGAAAGTCAATGGAAGCTTAGTCCCGTGGAAGAGGCTACTTGGGAGACTGAGTCTGATATGCGTTATTCCCAGTTGTTCATTGATTCAGGTATTTTCCTACTTTCCTTATTTACTTGCTCGAAGACGAGCAACGGTTCAATTGGTATCTGATGTAACGACCCGCTTGGTCGTTATGGCTCTTTTGCCACTTCCGCTACTTCCGAGCATTGATTAACTCACTTTTGACCCGAGGTTGACTTTTAGGCAAACAGACTTTTTTCGAAGTTTCATCAACTCCGAGAGGTCCGGATGATTGCTTAGAACTTTTATGTATGATTGGCACGATTCCCAATGCATTTTGGTGCTTTTCGGGACTTTAGATGTGAAACGGGAAGTAGGCACCAGTGGTTGACTTGGTCAACGAGACCTCCGTTGAAAATTTTGAGACCACGAATGCGTTCGTAGCGTATTTTTGTATGGGTTTAGGTGTTAGGATTGTGAGAAGGTGGCCTCGGGAATAACCCGAAAATCGAATTGAAGACTTAGAGAAATTCGGGAAATCTGGTGTCTGGTGCCTAAAATGGCGGCACCAGAGCCTCCCCAGCGGCACCAGAGCTGCCCCAGCGGCACCGCTATGGCGATGTGATGACCGTTGGGGTGGTGATGGGAAATATAGACCATACATGCATTACGGCGGCGGTAACTGACAGCCGTAGCGGCGGCTGCCGTGGCGGTACTCATCCTATTTGTGGTGCTCACGGGCAATGTTATTTCATTTAATGTGTCTTAAATAAGACTTAGACCCTCATTATTTCATATCTCGGTATTGGAGCCTAGAGAAACTGTTCTTGGAGATAATTTGAAGAAGCTCGTGGAGGTAAAATTGCCCAATCCTTTACTCTTCCTTAATCACAATCATCTTAGAATTCCCCCCTTCCCTTTTACAATCCCTTAGAGTTGGAATTTGAAGAAAGGTTTTGGGAGATTTTCCCTTAGGGTCCTATATGATAAATTGATGATGTTGATGATAAAACTTGATGAATCTAAGCTTAGTAATCATATATCTTTCACTTTTAATGTTGAATTTCGGATTTCGAGACTTAGGGTTCATACCCAATTTGGGGGTTTTTACTAGAAAACAGATTAGGGAATGATTCTTGAGCTAAATAAACAATTAATGATGGTGTTATGATTACCTAGAATTCAATTTGGTATTTTACCCATGAATTTCTCGTTTTACCCTTGTGGGCCCGTTTTTCCAATTTCTAGGGTTAAAATGGACCTAATTGATATCACAGCAATATTAGTATCATTATTCATGATTTCTAATTTCGAATTCAGTTATGCTTTGACTACTTTAGTTCTGAGCTTGAAAGGAAGGGCGAGGCGATAGAGTGACTTGTCGGTGTTGCAGTTCGGCAGTCCAGGTAGGTTATGGTTTACCTTTGGTGAGACTTAGTATAGTGAATCACATATTTAGATTATAATGTCGGAGACAGCATGTGAACCTTTGGGTGTGAAGTTGGGATGGATATTGCCTTAGGTTGGGCCCTGATGTGTGTTGGGACTAGCCACCCCGTTATATGTATTTAATTGTTTAATTGTGTTAGCTTGATGCCATGTGTAGTTGGTAGATAGCGAATGTCGCTTGTTGTCCTGAATTTTGATAGGATTGACATACCCGTTGTTGGTATTTGTACTATGATACATTATTGGCGTACCCACTGTTGGTACTTGAGTTATTTATATATGTTGGCATACCCACTGTTGGTATTGTGATGTGATATATTGTTGGCGTACCCTGTTAAGGTACTTGTGCTATTGAGCTTACTTGTTGATGATTGACATATACATTGCACGCATTCTCTCATATTATCATGCATGGCCGATATCCGGTGAGGATCCGGTATAGTTGATTGAGTGAAACTGATATTTGATAAACTCTTTTACTTGAATGATTGTGAAAAAGGCCGATGTCAGAAGATCCATTCCAGAATCGTTGTTTATATGAAACTGATACTTGGTAAACTCTTTTACTTGAGTGATTATAAGGAGGTCAATGTCCGAGGTTCAATTCCCGAATCGTTGATTTATGAAACTGATATTTGACAACTCTTTTGAGTGATTGTGAGGAGGCCAATGTTCGATGGTTATATTCGGTCATCGTTGTGCATGGCTGATTCCGATGTTATCCCAGATTCGATTATAGTGCATGGGCTCTGCGGGTCCCCCAGAGTGGTGCCGGTGAGACTCCCCCTGTGAGAAATTAGCCAGGGTCCCGTCTATCTGTTTGGCAAAGATCCGGGACGGGTGACACTTAGACTTCGTGAGTCACACTGGGTTGTGCTGCCGAGACGTCGATATTTCCGTCCGGAGTACATGTGTACATCTCATTTGCATAGCATGGTATGGCATCACATTCATACCATTATTGCATTGCATTATGACTTGAGTGACATGTCGTGATGGATTGCGTTGTTGATTCTATTGTGTTGATTGTTCCAGGATTAGATACACTCAGACTTATTATATTGGGGTTAGATACTTACATAGGTGTTGATGGATACTCGGTTATGATTATATTGTTTCATGCGTGATTGGTTTACTTGTTTATCTGCGTTATTTTCTGAATTGTGTTAACTATGCTTAGTCGGCCTATGATGCCTACCAGTACTGTTGTTTGTACTGACCTGCACTTGCTGCATTCTTTTATGAATGCAGAGTATCAGGCCGATCTACTTCTCTGACTTGTGGCTGATCGATTCCTCAGCTTCTACTTGAATTTTCCAGGGTGAGTATGGCGTCCGCTGACCTCGAAGACTCTTCTGCTGCTTATGTCTTACTTTTGTTTTAAGACATGATTTGAGACATTTATGTAATATTATTTAGACCTTAGTATTCAGATTTAGATGCTCTTGTATGACCAGACCAGATATTGGGGAGGATTCATTTACTTCCGCACTTATCTATATTATATTATATCGTGAGACTTACGTCATTTACTTCTTCCACTATTTTATTATATTTATTGATTGTGAACATTGAGTTAAGAGTTCGCCTACCGAGGTGGGACTGGTAGGTACCTGCATGACCTAGGCTAAAATGGGTCATGACAAATCTTGTCAACACGGTCCAATCGTCCACGGGTCCATTGCCATTTTTGTTTTAAAAATTGGTTAAGTTAGTCAATTTTTGTCCCAAAAGTCATTATTTTTCAAATTTAAAGATGTCTCAGTATTATACAAGTATAATCAGTCCAAAAAGGCCGATTTTTCACACGAATTTTCCAAAGTCAATTTTTATGTTTTCAAAAATGATTTTTGCGACTCTAAATATGGGATAATCTTAAAGGTTCCAATAAATTATACACAAACTGAATTGAGATACAAAAATAAAATAGGATAGGGAGTTGGGCCGGCCAAGCCTAATAGAAAAATGCACGAAATAATATTTTCTACTCTGATAATGCGTTCCAATGCTTATGCCATCCATGATAGGGGTAGACTCGCTCTAGAAATGTTAGTGGGCCTCGATGGACCCACCAACGTATAGGGGTAATCACAACAAATAAGTATACATAATATTAGTAAAGTAACCGAGGATGATAATTAAATTACAAAGCCAAAAATGAATTACAATGCTTTAGGGCCAAGCCCATAATTTTTATACTCGTAAAATAGCGGACAATTTATGTAAAAGCCCATTAATTGCTAAATATAACCCTTATCAGATCACCAAGCCTAAGGACAGGCCCAGAATTGTGGCCCAAAATTATCTTCTTCTAAAATTTTCTAAATGTCAGACTGTGATATACATGATATACCACTGATATACCTACTAAAATAGAGAGCAAAACCCATGAAGGGCATACCCTCTATGCCGTACGTTCCTTGGAACTATTATATATGGATCGGGTCGTACGTTCCTCGGCACTATTATATATGGATCGGGTCGTACGTTCCTCGGCACTATTATATATGGATCGGGCCGTACGTTCCTCGGCACTATTATATGATATATGGATCGGGCTATACGTTCCACAACACTATAAGTTATATTATGACCTATGCATATCATACGCCCTCAGAGGCATCTTCGATTAAGCGTAGTTATACGTATGTATTCGTAACCGCCTTAGTGTATGAGTTCGCATCCTCTTCATGATTCTTATATATATGTTACTCTTATGCTTATATACTTGATACATTATCGTGCGACTCCCCTGTGTGCTCGGAGGTCGCGTATCATGCCCGCATGGTCTCCAGACTGGGTTGGTGATCCATCTATTAGGATGTCAGCTCAGCAGATGAAGTTGGTGCACTCGGTTTGTTCCGGAGATGCCAGGAGTCAGCATGGTCATATGTGTATATAGCTATGTACATGCATATGTTTATGGGTATGGTGGCGCCCTGTCCCAGCCACATTATGTTATGTTTGCAGTAGAGGTTTGTAGACAGTTATGTACAGTCAGATGATGTCCATACTTGAAGTTGCATTTTTCATCACAGTCGGTTATGGTAGCCTTACCAGCTCATATAGCATGTTCAGTATTTTCATACAGATGAGTCTTTCAGAGCAGTTGATATATGCATATTCCCTATGAGATATTGTGATTCACATGATGGCCCTATCGGCCCACCTATGTTCATATTCATGTCTGATGTATGTCAGGTGGTACTTCACTAGTACGGTTAAGTGCCCGTCATAGCCCTCAGTTTGGGTCATGACAGAAGTGGTATCAGAGCAGTTCCGTCGTAGGGTTGTCTACAAACCGTGTCCAGTAGAGTCTTGCTTATGGGTGTGAAGCGCGCCACACTTATAAACAGGAGGCTACAGGGCATTTAGGATGATTTCCTTTCTTTCTCATTCTAGATCGTCTTTGTAGAGCCAAGTCGTAGGATATGAATTTCCTAAATCTAACTCTGATTGTTTGCAGCTGAGAGATGATTTCTACAGGAAAAGAGATGAGTGGTTCAAGGGCTCCAGAGATAAGTTATTCTTATGAGACCGACCCATCTAAGGATATATCTTCTATAGAGACTAATCCGTTAGAGATTCAGGAAGAATCAGTAGAACAGGTGAGGAAACAGCAGATAATGGGATCCAATCTTTAGGTCTCATGTTATGAAATGTTATTTAATGAAGTAGGTTCTTCTGTGAGGCCAGAGAGGTTACAGACGGCAGAACCAAGTAGCCAAGGTTTAATGGTATCTACAGAACAGGGATCTAATGATAATGACGGCTAAGCTGACAGGATTAGTATAAGTGGTACGTTTATGAAGAATTTAAGTGTTGTTGAGCAACCTATGGATGGGAAACAGAAGGGAGAACCTCCTTATCTACCGTTATAATGATTTGTACTAGATCAAAGCTCAATAATAAGATGAAGGTAAGAGTTCCTATAGCATTGATTTAATAGTGATAATGAAATGCAAATTTGATTGATTAATTGCAGAAGGGAGTAAAGGAGCGTATGCAGAAAGAACGTCTTATGAGTATACGAACTTTTATTTAAGAGGATTGATTAACGAAGGCTTTAGGAAATAAATTTGATGTTTTGCAAGAAGGATGCCCAGATATGGCATATGAAGTAAGCTTTATTGTCTTATATCCCCTTTCATACCAATAGCCATGTGTGGCTGAGTTGTATATCGTATGTATTTTTATGGGTTTTATGGGTAGCCTGTGAGGCATTGGATGTATTTTGTGGGCTGTGTGCAGGTTTAGGATAGCAAGAATTACAGAGGAAACTCTGCCAAAATTTCTCGAAATTTAAGCTATTTAAATATATATGTGCTGCAAAGGTAATATGTCATTATAGATCAAAGGAGTTTAGTAATGGGTGGTTGAAAGAAGAATTAGCAGTGATCCTATGTGAAGAGAGAGAAATAGTAAGATGGCGCTATGCGTAAGTGAGAAAGCGGATATAGAAGTACGAGAAAGAATTAACATGTTCCCTACGAGGAGAAATTAAAAGAAGGCTCAAATGGTTAGGGAAGGTCAAGAGAGACAAGTTGTTTCGAAGGCAGTTTTCTGATCTATATATATATGAGTCGCATTGGTCTTGAGTACTAAGATTTATCTTTGAGATTTCAGGTGTTGAGTATGTTATTTCATGTGTACTAAGGTATGAGCTCATGATTATTAAGTATCAAAGGATTAGAGGTTAAACGAATCGAAGTCGGAAGAAGGTCGAGAACTGTGCAACTTGACGGGTAGATTGACGAGCCGTTAACAGGGTCGACGGTCCGCCAACCTTGCACCGTCAATCAGCCATGAGAATCAAAAGCTGCTTCAACTTGACACCTGCAAGTTGACGGTCGTCAACAGTGTTGACGCCACCGGCAAAGTTGAGGCAGTGCCAAGTTCCAAAGAAGCCTAAGTGCATATATATCACGAATTGAGGCAGTGGTTGAGCTTTTGAGATATTATATATTGACCCCTATGTTTTGTTAAGATACAATGCGGAATTTGTATGTGTATATATATATATATATAGGTTAGCAGATCACAGGTAGATTCATTGTTGACGACTAAAGTTTATATGTTTGATAGACCAAGTCCTATGGGCTCATAATAACAACATATGGTAATGAATAAGGAAAAATGTTATGTGGGATTGAGGATAAGTTAAGAGAATGAATGTATGATGAAGAGGTCATTGTAATTAACATAGAGGGAATGATGAGTAAGGAAAGAATAGGTTAATGGGTCGATAACTAAGAGCAAGATGACAAGGACAGCAAGTTAAAGGATGAGTGGAGAGTGAGCAGTGATGTTATGAAGTATTCGTGATTAAAACAAATGAAAGGAAAGGCTTAGAAAGGAGGCAGATAATTAAACGCCTACCCGCTATAATGGCTACAATAAGTATGGATGAGGAAGATACGCTCCCCGCAGGTACTTCTGTACTAGGAGAGAAATTAGCACTTTAAGATGATTGAGAGTAAGACAAGCTACCAAGGATATATGTTATGTGATTATATTCTAATTGAAAAATGAGGCGTTATAATTAGTGAATAGTTTTGTTCTCCAAATATCAGTTAAGAATGGATTTCTTGCCCCTCCTAAGTAAACTTAGCAATCACACCATACAAATGATCCCTCAGAGTAACAAAGGATTACCCATTATGGCATTGCGGAGTAATTTAGGGAAATTCCAGAAAGGGCGCAGTTCAATTCAAATTAAAGTTGTTGCCAAAGGTGAAGTTTAAGACGTTCTTGGTAATGCGCAAGGTTAACCTAGTATGTGTTTTGTTGTCTAATGAAAAAGAAGACGAGACAAGGCACAAAAAGGACGAAGCATTATTTCTATGTTGTTGGATTATTTTGAGGATTCAAGAGCTTGTTATGAATAAATGTCGAGGATAAAGGATATAAGTAAGTTGTTTGTGATGTTCTATCACGATAAGACGAAGCTATTAAGGGGAGAAGAATAAATTTGAGTGCAATAGCCAAGATTAAGATAGAATGTTTATGAGTCACAATCGATAAAAAGGGAACGATGATCATGAGTTATTTTGGATAAGATAAATTACGCTTAGAAAGGAATTAAGGTTGTGAGATGAACAAGCTTTGAAACCTTAATAAGAAATGACTGACGAAGGGAATCCCATGTTAAGAAAATGAAAACGCGAGGTGGAATCTTCAGGTGAATATTAAGACAGAAGCGAGACAACAAAGAGTGAAGCTGGGGGTATACTAAGAGACTTCCGCGAGTAACATGGTAGATGATTGGGAGAATGACGACGGAGAATTCAAATGTAAGAAAGGATTGAAAGAAGAAGTAAAACTTAGTCAATGAAACCTGTGAGGCTATTCTGAGATTCACTAATATGGCGCGACATATCCTTATTTCTCCCCTATATGAACTGTGCATCTTAGAGGTTGCAAGTACACTGGATATAGGGCTATCAGATATGCCTATAATCAGTTAACATTCGAGCGTGTTAATCCTAAAGTTGAGTTCAAGTTGCAATAAAGAGATTAGAGTTTCCCTAAATATATTGTTGTCAAAGAAAATCATAGAATGTTGATTAATAAGAGATGGTCAATGCTCGAAGGTAAGTGATGGATGGTAAGAGTGGGCCACCACAAAAAGAAGTACAAATAGCAGTATGGAATCGATGCTAAGAAAGAAAAATATACTATTACACCAAAACGTAAGCAGGCAAGGAACTGCCATACGAAGAACCTGATGTAACCATTAGCCAGTTCAAAGGAATTGATTGGCAATAGAAGGAACATTTTTTGGGAATTGCAGGGCACAAGAATGATATTTAACTTAAGAAACGAGCGAAGAAAGAATGGAACGAGGTAAATAGTAAAAGAAAGACAAGATAGATAAACTACAAAAGCGGAAGCGACAATGTCAAGTAAAGGATGTAGAATGATCCTATCACCATAGAGACAGAAGTTAGAAGAATGTGGAAGCATATCGAGCACAAAAGTGACAACTCTAAGTTGACAAAGTATACAAATTTAAGAAAGGCTACTGGCATCGAATGATGATTCAGTAAACAATGGGGTTATATGGTATCTCCAGTAAAGCATTCAAACCAATGGGTTATATTACGCGAAGGACAAACCAAGAGGAAAATTCTAGAGACGTAGCGCGAGGTGAAGGCAATGGTATCTTGAAAATATAAAAGAAAAGAGTTTCAAGGCTCGTGATAAGGATAAAGAAAGAGTGGTAAAACGGACTTTTAAATACTCAAAAGTACACTCTTCGACTTATGGCTCCCAGGTATTAAATGGTCCAGCTAGAAAAGAAAAAGGGAAAATAAGGACTGTTTGGTGTCTCGTTTGTAGCTCCAGAATAAGATAAGAAGGCATGTGATATTAGCAATTTCAATGCAAGGTGTGAGTAGAAATAAGTCAAGGAAATTATAAGAGTACGTGTAAAAGGAAAAATGAGACGAGAAGCAATGAAGATATGTCAAGTAAGGAGAACGATGGTACGATTAAACATGATCTGTCGAGAGGAAGTTATATGTATGGCAGGAATTCAACAAGAGAACTCTTGAGGAAGTATTGAGAATGCAACACTAGCTTAACATTCGAGGACGACTATTCCAAAGGGGGGAAGGATGTTACACCCCATACTTTTGTATGTAAAGTTTCAGCGTGAGTTAGTCAACGAAGACTTAAAAGGCGAGGTTGTCATTAAGGTCGTAAGGAATTATGCATGCTCATTCTTCATACATGAAATCTTGGTATCATGTTTAGTAAGTATCGGGAAGGTTGGATGTCAAGTGAATCGAACAAATTAAGTTTGTTGAAACTTTGGGAAGATTTGGCAGAATTCCGGATAGAAATTTAGGGTCAATTTTAGAGAGGCATATCTCCTAGAATATGAGGAGTTACGGAACCCATAACCTATGCAATCATAAGTTCAGCGAGTCTAATTTCCAACTCAATTGGCAGAACTGAATTTGCATATCAACGGTGGGAGTTATGAGCCGTCGAAGTTCGACGATCCGTCAATGCATACCGACGACTCGTCAACAATGAGTCGGTGGAGAATTTTTTGGAATATTATTTATTGATCCATTTCGTTTTATCCTTCATTATTTCACACACTAATAGACCCTAAATGTCCTAATACTCCCCTCAAACTTTTCTCCTAATTCCCTCCATCATCCAAATAAGATTTGAGCCCGTAAAACCCGAGACTAGTTAGCACATCATGGTAACTTGTCTTTCAATTGTGTTGGTGGTCTAGTGAACTTAAGGAAAAGTGTTGTGGTTGATGTTTTGGACTATATAACGTATGTTTTCCATCTAAGCTTTGATATTAAATGGTTCTTGAAGGATTTTAATAGTTTTAAGTTAAGGAAATTGTGATATAAAGACTACATGTTGGCATGTCGGGGTTGTTGGCTTGGTGTCCGATTTGAAGGAAGTTTTGGGATGGATTTACTTATGATTTGATTTGTAGTTCTTGATTATGTTGTTTTTGATGTTGGTATTGATGTTTGGGCTTGATTTGGAGATGGTTTGGAATGGAAATTATACGGGAAATGCTGCCCGAATTCCGTTAACTTAAGAACTAGTTTAAACTTGGATAAATGGTCTTGAATGTTGATTTGTGAACTCAGGAAAATAGGTGTGGATTAACAAGAAGACAACGAGGTATGTAAGGCTGTCCTTTCTTTCATTTTGGCATGATCTCATGATATGAACGAACAAACGTGTAAGCAAGCTTCCATATTACTATACTCTTAGAAGCACTAGGAGTACCTCAGTCTGTGATGATCCTATACCCTTTTATGATTGGTCCTTCTGTTCTTGGGTCCTGAGATTTCAAAAATTGATGATGTTAGTTCAAAAGATGTCTATCGGATTTAGTACGACCTTATGTCACTGTGAGAGTTCTAATTACTCATTGTACTTGTGCATTTCATTCATTATACATATGCATATTGACCCTTGACCAGAAGGCATTATATACGCGTATATTATATGTATATGGGGTATGGGGAAAGGGATAGGCGTTATATATGCATTACCACCTGATCAGCTGGTGCACAGTGATGATAATGATATATGGATTGGGCCGTACGTTCCTCGGCACTATTATCTATGGATCGGGTCGTATGTTCCTCGGCACTATTATATATGGATCGGGGCGTACGTTCCTTGACACTATTATATATGGATCGGACCGTACGTTCCTTGGCACTATTATATGATATATGGATCGGGCTTTACATTCCACAGCACTATCAGTTATATTATGATCTGCGCATATCATACACCCTCAGAGGCATCTTCAGTTAAGCAGAGTTATACAGATGTATTCAGACAGTAAGTTTAGCGTATGAGTTCAAATCCTCTTCATAATTCTTATGTATATGTTACTCTTATGCCTTACATACTCGGTACATTATCTGTACTGACACCCCTATTGCTCGGGGGGCTGCGTTTCATGCCCGCAGGTCTACAGATACTGGTTGGTGATCCATCTATTAGACAGTTTTGTACAGTCAGATGGTGTCCATAATTGAAGTTGCATTTGTCATCACAGTCGGTTATGATAGCCTTACCAACTCATATAGCATGTTCAGTATTTTCATACAGATGAGTCTTTCAGAGCAGTTGATATATGCATATTCCCTATGAGATAGTTTGAGTCACATGATGGCCCTATCGGCCCACCTATGTTCATATGCATGTCAGATGTATGTCGGGTGGTACTTGACTAGTACGGAGTTAAGTTCCCGTCATGGCCCTCCGTTTGGGTCGTGACACAAGACCGACTTCTGAGACTCAGTTTTACACTATTAGAAGGGTTTATTTCGGTGTAAAGTCAAAATAACCATTCAAATGAATCATGGAACACACAGTCTATACATAATAGGTTCATACCTTCCATTTTACAGCTTTTAACCTACTAGTCAATGGGAATTTGTAATCAAACAGTAAACAGAGGTGAGACTCACAAGTTTTTAGTATAAGTAGCTAATACTAGGTTCAGTGTGTACCTTAATCACTTAGCAAGAATCACAAAAGCAGTTTTACATAGGAAACAGTTTTACTCAACTTTACCTATTCAGATTTTGCAAAAATGAACCAAATGCAAACTTACAGCACAATTTTCAATCATGGTTTACTGGTTTTAAGCCTAAACATGTTTTCACCCTTTTGAAAACTTTAGTCTTAAAGATTCCTGTTATTTAGAAGGGTTCAATCTTCTTCCAAAATAGTAAGATTACTTTAAACAGTGTACATGTTACATCTACTATCACACCAGAGATATTCCAAACTAGGTTGGTTTCAACAGGTCTAACAGTGTCTAAATAAGGCTAATAAGGGACATAGTCTAGCCTAGGAAAGGTTTTGAGTTAAACTTCTCATATTGCAAGTCACACAACAAAGGCAGTTACAAAACAAGAAATTTAACAGTTCAAAAGAAACTAGAAAGAACTCATAGAGGGTGCACGGTATCTATCCTAGAACCATCAAGGCAGGTAGAGGTTAACACAGTTAAGACAACACAAAACAAGCTGGACACTGCACGCCTTTAAGACTTATTTTGAAACAAAGAAGGAAAAACTGAACTAGTAAGAGTGTCACATGGTTTTAAGTCAATTTCTACTTAATTCCCAAGCCTTTAATTGTTAAAATTCCTAAAATTGAACGCCTTAAAACCTGTGATCAAGCCAAGTTGGTTTTTGAGAACTCAAGCCATAAAACAAATAGTTTTGCACAAATTGTGACATAAAAGGAAAGGAAAAACAACTTCTATAGATTCAGGGATTACTTTCAACTTTAACTGTTACACCTCGTATTTTCGAAGAAGCACTTATCAAATTTGAAATATAACTACGTTGAGTTATGGTTAAGTAAAACCACTTTGGAATGTAAGGAGCAAGCATTATTAAGTATATTTAATGAGTGAAGGATGTAGATAAGGTATACCAGAAGTTTTATAAGGAAATGAGTGGAAGAAATGGAGTAGTACGACATTGGAGAAAGGATGGGTGAAGTTTGTGTGAAAATTTTGCTCCAAATTGTGGGACAAATATCTCTTAGCATATGCAGTGTTTTGAAGTGAAACAAAAGCCTAAAATGAAGTTCGTCGAGTCTAGTTTCTAATGCAACAAACCTCTCATCGATAGAACATCGGAGAAGAGAATTATGGACGTTACAAATTCGGCTGATAAAGCAGAAACACTGCTACAGTACAGCTACAGTACAGACTTGCTATAGCACTGCTACAGTAAATTGCTACAGTGACCCCGACCCGAATTTGACCCCTATATAAAGGGTGATAACCCCCTTTTTCATCCGATTTTGCCAAGAAAATTTCAGAAATTAGAAGAGAGAGAGTGAGGGAATCAAAAAGTGAGCAATTTTCAAGTAGCGGAGTAGTAGTTTAGGTCCGGGCAACGCATGGTTGTGATTCTAGTATTGTTTTGCGGTGGATTTTAGCGTGGATATTGAGGATATTGCTGTTTTAATAAGAATAAGGTATGGATCTCTTTCTATTTACGTTAATACCAGTTTATTAGCGGAGACAAAGTCTTTAAATAATTGTATAGTAAGTTGGTAAGTTATGCAAATTGGAAAACACCGTGTGGGGTGTTTTATGGAATATTTTGGTGTTGATAATGATGTTGTTGTTATGTTTGTCGTCGTTGTTGTTGTTGTTGTTGGTGGCTTAATGGAGATTTCGGGCTAGGCATATAAACAGAGGAGATGCTGCCGAAATTTCGGCAGATTCTAGAAAGGTTTACTTGAAAGTTTGGCACAAGTATACTACGATGAGTCTAACGATAGTGTGAATCTTTTTAAATGTAGACTCACGAGCTCGGATGAATATGTGTAGATAATTGGAGAGTGATCAGGTATGTAAAGTTACCCTTTCTTTCTTTTTGGCATGAATTACAAAAGCTGAGCGAACAACGAGCGCACATGACTCCAATGAATTCTAGTTCTCAGTGGTACTTGACATGATAGTTGTCTTTGATTCTCAAGTGTTGGTTTATTCTAATTATTCTACTGAGTCTCAGATGATGATTTAGTTTGTATATGGTTGCTCCTGATATTCTATTCGTGCATAACGTTATTGCATCATTTCACCGAGTCCGCGGGCCGGGTAAGTATTCGTGCACAGTTTCATTGCATTGTTCGCTGAGTGCCTCACTAGAGGGCCGGGTACGGTATATATATGATTATTTTGCCGAGTCCCTCACTAGAGGACCGGGTACGGTATATCTATGATTATTTCACCGAGTCCCTCACTAGAGGACAGGGTACGTTATATATATGATTATTTCACCGAATCCCTCACTAGAGGGTCGAGTACAATATATATATGATGATTTCACCGAGTCCCTCACTAGAGCGCCGGGTACGGTATATATGTATATGACTTCATTCACCGAGTCCCATAATGGGCCGGGTACGGTATATTATATATATATATGCTTGACTCATTTCATAAGGTACAGATGCTTTGGTATTCCTTGATTATCATATCTGTCTCCTGTCATCTTTTACTCAGTCATGATCTCCATTACTGTACTTCATGCTTTACATACTCAGTACATTTTCCGTACGACCCCGCACTTTCTTCGGGGGCGCGTTTCATGCCCGCAGTACGTACGCTCGCCTTGGTGATCCTCCAACTTAGGACTTCTATTCGGCCACTGGAGAGCTCTATTGTTCCGGAGCTTGAGTTATCTTGGTACAGATCCTTTGACATAGGCTTTGTTATACTCTTAGAGGTCTGTAGACATATGTGGGTTGTGTATATATGGTTTGGTCAGCTATATCGATGTAGTTCGTCTTGGGTGTCCCCGTGTATAGTGGCAGCCTTGTCGGCTTGCATATTTGTTATGTTTTGGTTAGCTGTGGCTTCTCAGGAGACAGGTTCTTTTTGATGTATGATATGATGAGTTCACAGCATGCTTTTACAGAGTGCCATATTGTTTTCAATTTCAGTCTGATTATATCTAGCAGGTCATATACGGGTGCCCAGCTCGGGCACTAGTCATGGCCCATCATTTTGGGTCGTGACAAAAGTGGTATCAGGGCAGTTCATCCTCGGAGTGTCTACAGACCATGTCTAGTAGAGTCTTGTTTATCGGTGTGTTGTGCACCACATCTATAAACAGGAAACTACAGGACATTTAGGATGTCATCTTTCTTTCTGATCATAGATCGTGCAGTAGAGCCAATGATAGGAAAGCTCGTTCTTGGTACGATTTTTGTTAAATTGCAGGATTTTATTGGAGAAGAGGATAAGTTCAGTTAACGGGAGGGTAAGTGAGGCTCCAAAGGGGGACATGAGACTTGTATCACCCGTCGACTCAGGATCGAGGATGCTAAGAGGTATAAGAAAGAGCATCAGCTATTCCATTGAGGCGGACACATCGAAGGATGTGGTTCCAGTAAGAGGACACCCGACTGAGAAATCATATGACAAAGACCCGTTTAAGGGTTCACGTGACTCCTGTGGACGAAGACGTAATTGAGAAAGTACAGAGTTTGGCACATCTAGATTTTCCCTACATTTCAGCATTATGTTAGGCCAAACTAGTAGACAGTGGTAAGACAAGGATGAAGAGCACACTTCACTCTATAGCCCACCAGATCAGGCTAAGGATCGATCAGCTACAGGTGTACGAGTTCTTATTGGAATTTCCTATATGCGTATGTAATTACTTTAGGGTAATACTGAATAGTGATGAGCGGAAATCCTAAAGGGGACCAGTGACTTAAGTATTTGGAGGTAACTGCAATTAAGGTGTTGTCGCCACCATTGGCAATCTTGAAATCTAGGATGAAAGGTAGTCATATACACAGATGAAAGGTGAATATTGAGGATTGAAAAGGCCAAAATAGCATTTGCTTAGTCGGAAAAGTAAGAGATCCTTTTAATCCGGAGGGAGATGCATTACGAGAATTTATTGGGACCCGTTAGAACTTCAACTTGTTCTAGGTCATGCAATAAAGGTCACACTGTAGGGTGGATGTGATCGTACCAGCATTAACACACCGGATCCCATTAGCACTCCAAGGTTAAGCGTGTTGGGGTGAGAGAAATACTAGGATGGGTGACCCCTTGGGAATTATATTAAGAGTCCTACTAATTCAGACATAAGAGAAAGATGAGAAGGTAGAGTAGCCTAAGGGAAATTGGAGTATGCGGAGTGGTTAGAAACCCTAAAAGGTCGCGAAGGATGAGGCTGTTACACCTCGAAAAATTTCCCGTTACCGTACAGTGAATAGACTAACGAAGGGCATGACGTATACGATGTTTTGATAAGTAAGAAATAGCATTTGATGATTCTAAATAAGATTTCAAAGACATTGAAGTAGGAGACGAAAGTTGTTAAGGAAAGTAAGGTATATGTCGTGTGTCGGGCAAGATTTACGAGTATCGAATTAATGATGACTTAATGATGTTTTGGAGAAGAGTTATAACGTCCCTTAGATTGTTAATGTAGTGTTAAACAAGTTTCAAGAAGGTTCCATAAGGATTGGAGATCAAACGAACGACGGAGATCATTTCAGGGAAAAGGGGTTATACGACCGACTTATACGGTCCGTATAACATTATACGGTCCGTATAAGGGTCCGTATAACACCCAGAAGAGATGATGATTGCTTAGTGGTGAACCATGACCACTTATACGGGCCGTGCAATGTTCCACGGACCGTATAAGTGTCCGTGGAAGTCCCGACGGGCTGAGGAAGTTCAATTATATAAATGTATTACCACTTCATTAATTTCATTTTCCCAGACTTCTTCATCCCTCTCAAGACCTCTAGAAGGTTCCATATACTTCATCTATAAGAATACAAAGGAAAACAAAGATCAATATCAAGAATTCAAGTGAATCAAGTGCATAAAGCTCACTAGGGTTCATCCAAGTCAAGAATTCTCTTGGAAGTGAAGCTAGGTTTTTGGCTCAAGTGGAGTATTCTCACTCAAGGCTTATTCTTCCATTATATAAGGTGATTTTTATGATATCTCCATGTTTTTTGAGGTGTTGGAAAGTTTAAACACTTGGATTGTAGAAGAATACATAAAATGGGTCATAAATGTGGGAATAGTGTCATTGTTGAGCCATAGCTTGGAATGAATCATGAATATGGATATGTTGTCATTGTAAGCGGGTTATGAATACCATTTAGAACATGGAATAAGTATTATATGCGAAATAACGCGATAGTGAACTTTGATCATGATTATGGAGAATTGAAGTGAAATTGTGAAATGTGGATAATGTGAATGAATGATGATTGTTGCTTATGATATTGTGATTGTTGTTATGGATGATTGGGAGTTGATATGGAATATGGAGGAAAGTGGTATAAACAAAGGAAATGCTACCCAATTTTCTCTAGCTTTAGTAAGCACGCTCTTATAATCGTTTAGGTAATGTTAATACGAATTCTCTTGAAGGTGGAAACGTGGGCATTGAAGGGGGACGAGAAAGCGATAGAATAGTTAAACGAAAAAGGTATGTGAGGCTAGTCCTTTCTTTCCAAGGCATGAATCTTATGGAATGATTTTCCTCCTTCTTCAAGAATTTCCTACAATCCGGAAAGCCAGGAGTCTATGTTCATGAATAGCTATATGAGATAAAAGATACATTATGAATACGATAATGATGATGATGAGCTTAAGTCTAAAGATTATAGTGTTCATGATATGATGTTCCTACAAAGCTAATGATATTAACTATGATCCATCGATGTTTTCCTTATGTGTACTCACCTCAAAACGTTAGTCCCTCTAAGGTGAGATATGACGATTATGATCGCTCCATAATGCAATCGGGGGTCTACGACCTTATGTCACCCTGACATAGCTATAGTTGCTTTCAAGTCCTATTGAATGATTTGATAATAAATGTTTAATGATGCTAAGTTATGATAAAGTCATGATATGCCTATGAGATGAATAATAATGATAAGTCTATGATATGTACGATGATATAATTCCACCGCGCCTAAATGGCCGAACGTGTCACCGCGAAGGCGGGCTGCTTGTCATACCACCGCGCCTAAATGGCCGGACATGTCACCGCTAAGGCGGGCTGCTTATGATTGCACCGTGCCTAGAAGGCCGGACATGATCACCACTAATGGGTGGCATATAATGGTTACTCGGACGCGGGTTAACGATGATGATGTATGTATGATATGATGATGTATACGCGATGGTAACTCATATGATATGATTATGTATGATGTATGTATAAAATGTATCCACTTAAAAAGTACGCAGTTTATATTTTCATCCTATGCCTTATGATTTCTCTATTATGTTTATTTCATTCACGCCTCACATACTCAGTACAATATTCGTACTGACGTCCGTTTTCTTTGGACACTGTGTTCATGCCCACAGGTAGACAGGGAGGAGATCCAGATTCGTAGGAGCTATTAGCTGACTTGAGAGCACTCCATTGTCCTGGAGATGCCATTGATTATTCTTTTGGTATATATATGTATATGCATTTTGGGCACGACGGGGTCCTGTCCCATCCATATGTCTAGTACTCTAGCAGAGGCTCGCAGATACGTATGTGTGGGTAACATGGTCTCACGATGTACTTATTGTATATATTTTTTTTCTTTTTTTTTTTTTTAAAAGAGAATAGCTTCTCTATGATTATGAGCATAAGAAATATAAATGCACACAGGACGAGTAATAGAATGAGTGGTGCTTGGTGGTTAGCCCCGGTACCCGTCATGGCCCTAATCGGGTCGTGACAAAGGCGGACTAGACCGGTAAAGAGAAAAAAAGTGCATCATAGCTCTAGAATTAGGATGAGTTCGAATAGTATTGGGAGGTACTTTGTAAGCGAGGCGTTAGTAAACATATATATATATATGTATGTGTATGACATCCCATATGTGGCTGCGCCAACCGGTATATGTGTCCCAGCAACCGACGTTGTGGTATATTGAAGGCATCAATCGAACAGGGTAGTGAAGTTCAAGTAACATATGTTACAAGGCAAGTTGATGTTACTTTCACTACAGGTTAGAGTTGGAAAGCCTTAATGCGATAATATCAGGGAAAGGAAGAAAGTGAATATATAGAAAGTAAAGAGATTAGAATGTCTTGAGAAAAGGAAAAAAAAAAGTGTAAGAAACGAGGGTAAGTGAAGCCTCCAAGAGGGACGACAGGTAAGGCAAGGGACTATTTGGATAAAATTCGAAGGTGGGCATGCGAAAGGGATAAAGTATGGTAGTGTGAAACAAAAGATGAATGTGTGGGGTTAGAAAACAGACTTCGATAAGTGGGACTAAAGGATAGTGATCACAAATAGGGATGTGAAGTAAGAGAGAGAATGATCAGGCCGTGCAACGATACTAAGAGATTTTTAGCTCTCAAGAGGTGTATAAAGGGATAAATGTGTAGTCATACTGACACGGTTTCCTCGGAAACGGAGAAGCTTCCCTAGAAGATGATTTAAAAATAGAACAAATTTGCACGTTTAAAGGAATATTTCACGAACTTCAGGGTCAATACTGTGAAATAACAAGTGGAGAAGGGTGCGCGAGAAGGAAGGAACTCAAGGAAGGTTTGAGGAGGAAAGCAGGAAAGGTACACTAATGGGCTGGTCAAAAGGAGAGGAGAGAAGAAGAAGGGAAGAAAAGGAAAATTGAGAAATCACCAAGGACAAGCGAGAGGATAATGAACTAACAAAGCTAACGGGAGGTAGTACATCAATGACATGGGATGAGGATAAGGAATACCGAGATTTAATTATAAAGGAAATAGAAGGATGTGTGGGAAATATTCATGAGTATGGCCTAGGCTTGGCGGCAGGAAGGAGAAGAAAGAAGAGGGTATATTTGCAAGGAATTCATGACACGAACAAGAAGTGGTAGAACACTGGAAGAACTACAACGCATAGGTGGGACGCAAATGAGTAGTCAAGGAAAATTTCGGATAAGTGAGCTAAGTGAATAAAAGGATTGATAGTGGAAGGGGAAGAGTGTAGCATATTAACCCACAATGATATATTGTAGACGTAGAGTGAAACTGGAAACTCAGAGTAAGAAGAATTTTAGTGATAATAGTTGTGGAGGAAGACGAGGGATAAAAAGGGCAAAGTGTGACCAAACGTTCCTTAAAATGTTTTGATGGATTCCAATGTTCCCATTAACCCGTTAATTGGGGAAATGTTCAGTCATAAAAGGTAAAAGTAGAAGGGCCTTAAAGAAGGCAGCGAGAATGGATCTGTAATGCATAAGAGCTTCGTTCAAATGCAAGGCCCTCGATTGAAAAGGAAAATAAGTCAAGCTATACGATGAGAGAATTCTAGTATTACAAGAGACCAAAATAGTTGGAGGATCGTTAGGGTAGGCCGATGACTACAGATACTCGGGAGTTACTAGTGTATAAGAACACCCTTAAAAAGGGGAGAAGAGCAGATCTAGTCCTGAAACGAGGTATGACATTGTCAAAATTCCAAGGAAAGAAAGATGTTAGCTTAAAGAGGCCAAGATTCGGGACGTAGTGGCATATCAAGAATGCATTAAAAGGGAGCAAAAACGAATTAAAAATAAGCATACCACAAAGCAGGTATGAAAAGGAATTAAAATGGATCAAGAGAATATTCCATGCGGCCGTGAGATATGATATTTCTAGACCAGGGAAATTTGTGCCGCACCTAAATAGGCAGTGACGTATCCTAAAGAGTGATAAAGAGAGTAAGAAAGCTCTGTAAGCTAACTACAAAGAGAATGATGAAATGGATGATGAGTACAAAGAAAACTTTGGGTTACAATGGAAGAAAATCTTGATATTAAAGGGAAAATCTTGATGTTAAATGGAAAATCTTAATAACAAAGGGAGTAACGATAAGCGGTGTGGCGATCTCTAAAGAGAGGAAGAACGATGTGGGTGCAGATAGAAAGGCAGCAGCATCACCAGAAATTAGAAAGTATATCACGAGTCACTAATCATACTGAGCATAAGGGTATGAATTATAGAATTATATGAACCATCAGCATAAGGTTATGCCGCGCAGATGGGAATGGACATACCGGAAAGCCAACAAGGAATGACAGCTAACTAAGTGATCACTGTAATAAGGAAGTCAAGGGTAAGCATACCATACCGATGTTGGAAAAGAAGTTGTGGCAATGTGAGAATTGCCCTAACTTTATAATTATAAGTTATATTGCAAGATTTGAGGCAAAGGAATTACAGGGAGAGTTTGACAAGAACTCGAAGATATTGTGAGCTATAGACCAGTTCAAACTATGATTATTGGTTTATCGCAATATATAATCCTGCTACGAGGAATAATAAAGATGGTGATGGAATATTAGGAATGTACGTATTTAAGAAATTGTATTGAGGATATGGTTATAACTGATCATGGAAAGGAATTAAAATGGATGGTTGAAGAAACGTAACCGTTAAGAGTAAAGATTTGTCAGTAGCAGAGTAACGCTGAGCAAGCAACGGGACATTAGTATAAGAAAATTTATGATGAATCGGAAAGCTTGGCTGATGAATTACGAGGGGATAATCTAGCACGTATCTAAGCTCAACAAGTACAACTAGAGATAGCCAAGATAGCATCGGAGGAGTCAATAAAAGAAAGCCTTGTATTTGAACAAGGGAGTTATCCGTTAATAAAGAAATGAGGAACGAAGAGGAAGGACGCTCGCAGAACGGCGAGTAGCCGTGGCATGGCTAGTTAAACCACAGGAATGAAGACAGAATGAGAATGGAACACTAGTTAACTTATGATCATATACATGAGGATTGAAGACTGTACGACTCACAAATGAATTTGATAAGGAGCTAAGAAAGAACAGGATGAAACTGACCAAATTATAGTATAAGTATACGGTAATTGAACCAAAAATTCAATGAGGACATTGAGGATCGGCACACTAAAACATTAGAGGACGAATCTTTTTAGGCGGGGAAGGATGTTACACCCCGTATCTTCGAAAAAGCACTTATCAAATTTGAAACATAAGTACATTGAGTTATGGTTAATAAAACCACTTTGGAATGTAAGGAGCAAGCATTATTAAGTATATTTAATGAGTGAAGGATGTATATAAGGTATACCGGAAGGTTTTATAAGGAAATGAGTGGAAGAAATGGAGTAGTACGACCTTGGAGAAAGGATGGGTGAAGTTTGTGTGAAAATTTTAGTCCAAATTGGGGGACAAATATCTCTTAGCATATGAAGTGTTTTGAAGTGAAACAAAAGTCTAAATAGAGTTCGTCGAGTATAGTTTCCAATGCAATAAACTGCTCGTCCATAGGATATCGGAGTAGAGAATAATGGATGTTACAAGTTCGGCTGATAAAGCAGAAACGCGTGCTACAGTACTGCTACAGTAACTGCTACAGTGACACGACCCGATTTTGACCCCTATATAAAGGGTAATAACCCCCTTTTTCATCACATTTTTCCCAGAAAATTTCAGAAATTAGAAGAGAGAGAGTGAGGGAATCAAAAAGTGAGCAATTTTCAAGTAGCGGAGTAGTAGTTTAGGTCTGGGCAATGCATGGTTGTGATTCTAGTATTGTTTTGCGGTGGATCTTAGCGTGGAAATTGAGGATATTTCTGTTTTAACAAGAATAAGGTATGAATCTCTTTCTATTTACGTTAATACCTGTTTATTATCGGAGACAAAGTCGTTAAATAATTGTATAGTAAGTTGCTAAGTTATGGAAATTGGAAAACACCATGTGGGGTGTTTTATGGAATATTTTGGTGTTGCTAATGATGTTGTTGTTGTGGTTGTCGTTGTTGTTATTGTTGGTGGATTAATTGAGATTTCGGGCTAGGCATATAAACAGAAGAAATGCTGCCGAAATTTCAGCAAATTCTAGAAAGGTTTACTTGAAAGTTTGGCACAAGTATACTACGATGAGTCTAACGATAGTGTGAATCATTTGAAATGTAGACTCACGAGCTCAGACGAATAGGTGTAGCTAATTGGAGAGTGAGCAGGTATGTAAAGTTACCCTTTCTTTCTTTTCGGCATGAATTACATAAACTGAGCGAACAACGAACACACATGACTCCAATGAATTCTAGTTCTCAGTGGTACTTGACATGATAGTTGTCCTTGATTCTCAAGTGTTGGTTCATTTTAATTATTCTATTGAGTCTCAGATGATTATTTAGTTTGTATATGGTTGCTCCTGATATTCTATTCGTGCATACCGTTATTATATTATTTCACCGAGTCCCGAGCCGGGTACATATTCGTGCACAGTTTCAATGCATTTTTCACCGAGTCCCTCACTAGAGGGCCGGGTACGGTATATATATGATTATTTCACCGAGTCCCTCACTAGAGGGCCGGGTATGGTATATATATGATACTTTCACCGAGTCCCTCACTGGAGGGCCGGGTATGGTATATATATGATTATTTCACCGAGTCCCTCACTAGAGTGTCGGGTACGGTATATCTATGATGATTTCACCGAGTACCTCACTAGAGGGCCGAGTACGGTATATATGTATATGACTTCATTCACCGATTCCCTCACTAGAGGGCCGATTACGGTATATATGTATATATGCATGACTCATTTCATAAGGTACAGATGCTTTGGTATTCCTTGATTATCATATCTGTCTCCTGTTATCTTTTACTCTGTCATGATCTTCATTACTGTACTTCATGCTTTACATACTTAGTACATTTTCCGTATTGACCCCCTTTCTTCGGGGGTTGCGTTTCATGCCCGCAGGTACAGACGCTCAGTTTGGTGATCCTCTAACCTAGGACTTCTATTCAGCTGCTTGGAGAGCTCTATTGTTCCGGAGCTTGAGTTATCTTGGTACAGATCCTTTGGCATAGGCTTTGTTACTCTTAGAGGTCCGTAGACATATGTGGGTTGTGTATATCTTTGTTTGGTCAGCTATATCGATGTAGTTCGTCTTGGGTGTCCCCGTGTATAGTGGCAGCCTTGTCGGCTTGCATATTTGTTATGTTTTGGTTAGCTGTGGCTTCTCAGGAGACAGGTTCTTTTTTATGTATGACATGATGAGTTCACAACATGCTTTTACAGAGTGCCATATTGTTTTTAATTTCAGTCTGACTATATCTAGCAGGTCTTATACGGGTGCCCAGCTCGGGCACTAGTCGTGGCCCATCGGTTTGGGTCGTGACATTAACATTGGTTTGAACCTCTTACACTTATTTCTTGAAAAAACACAATTCAATTTTCAACTTCTACATAACATAAATAACCTCAAACAGAACAAATATTAAAAACAAAGGGTATTTCTGGCCTGCTTTATTTTTAGACTTCCAAAGTTTCAAGACATGAACAAATAGAAAACTACACAGGCTTATAAGGCCATAGTTCAGCAAAAGCAAGTTCTAAAATTTTAAGCTTAGCATCACTTAGTTATGTCCAGAATCTCAACAACTCTATGATCCACACACAAGACTAACTTACACCCCTTTTTAATTTATTTTGACAAAGTTAAAAGCTAATAAGGCATCCCAATTTCATTTTAAATTATAATTCATACTTAGCCAATTTTAAACTTCAAACCTCTAAACTACATCCCAGAAATGACCTTAACTTCTTAAAAATCATTTTTCTGGCAAAACAAGAGGCTAACAGATTACAAATCAAGTTATAAGTCCCTCTACTTTGCTAGTTTATCGAGTTTAGTAGTTTTGAAGTCAAGAGTGACTTGCAAATCCTGTTTTTCACACTCAAACACATACAAGACATTCAAATTTTCACAAATTGCAATTAAACTTCAAACAAGACTCCAGGATCTATTTTTGGAAAAAACTTACTTATTTAAACAGTTTAACATTCTTAGAAGCAGTCAAATGCTTCTAAAATGAATCAAGCTATTGAAACAAGTAAACATTCACTGAACAATGAAGGAAAGAAGTCCTTTTTAATACTTGAGGCTAAAATAGGTTCAAAAAGGCACGTTTTTAGACTTAGAGGTGTTTTCAACTTAATCATATCTACCTTTCAAACTATTCAAGTAGTTTCCAATCTAACTTATGATTTAAAAACATCAAACAAAGTTTAAGAAGATATAAGGTTATAAACTAGGACAGATTGCCAACTAACTAATGTTTCTTATCAAGAACTATCAAAAATGGCTAACTTAGATCAAAACTATCAACTTACTAACTTAGTGTCAAGAATCCTAACTTAAACTATCTTGTCTTCATTTTTATTAACTTAACCAACTAAAAATTACTTAACAGTGGCTAATTTTAAACTTCCTAACTCATTCTTCAATTTCAAATAACAACAAAGGAAATAGAATACTTACTTAATCACCAAAATAGAATCAAACTAATATGTAATCATTTTTTCTAACTAACAAGTATCACAAACAATGGATAATCATAGCTTGAAATGAAAACAAGGATTGGAATGACAATTTACCTTTTGTTGGTGTCACGACCCATTTAGCCTAGACCGTGTGGCCACTTACCTTCTTTACCCTGGCTAATTGCTCACAGGTGGAGTCTCACCGGCACCACCCTGGGGGACGCGCAGAGTCCATGCACTAACAACGATTCCGGGATAACATCGGAATCGGCCATGCAACAGCGATACTAGAATAGATCATCGGACATCGGCTATCTCACAATCACTCAAGTAAAAGAGCCTGTCAAATATCAGTTTCACACAATCAACGATTCCGGAATTGAACCTCGATCATTGGCCTTCTCACAATCACTCAAGTAAAAGAGTTCATCAAAATATCAGTTTCATATAATCAATGATTCCGAAATGGATCTTCAGATATCGGCCTTTTCACAATCACTCAAGTAAAAGAGTTTATCAAATATCAATTTCGCCCAATCAACGATACCGGATCATCACCGAGTATCGGCCATGCATGATGAATATGAGAGAATAGGTGCAATGCATATGTCAATCATCAACAATCAAGTTCAATATCACAAGTACCACACCAAGGTACGCCATAATGTATCACATCACAATACCAATAGTGGGTATGCCAACATATATCAATAACTCAAATACCAACAGTAGGTATGCCAACAATATATCCAAGTATAAATACCAACACGAGTATGTCAATTCTATCCAAATCCAGACAATAAAATAGAAGTCGATATCTACCAACTACACATGGTATCAAGCCAACACAATTGAACAATCAAAACACACATAACGGGGTGGCTAGTCCCAACACACATCAGGGCCCACCCTGAGGTAATATCCATCCCGACTTCATACCTGAAGGTTCACATCTTTGTCTCGACATCATAATC
>NC_081352.1:1386645-1401575 GCF_029784015.1 Lycium ferocissimum
A
Organism: Lycium ferocissimum; assembly: GCF_029784015.1. Lineage (NCBI taxonomy): Eukaryota > Viridiplantae > Streptophyta > Magnoliopsida > Solanales > Solanaceae > Lycium > Lycium ferocissimum. Next base: position 1,386,647 of record NC_081352.1, read on the forward strand.
TGTATTCGGCGCTATGACATGATATGTTCTATTTTCATATGTATACGAAAAAGAAATGTTTTCAAAGGAAAGGATAAGCATGCATGGCATCCGCCCTAGGCGGCATTCATATGTACAGGTTACTCTTCTTTCTCATGACATGTTCTAAGTTTCCATATGGTTGTTGTTCACATTTATATCCCTTACTATGTTATTGTTTATGCCTTACATACTCAGTACATTGCTCGTACGACGCCCCTTTCGTGGGCGCTCGCGTTTCATGCCGCGCGGTACACTCGACAAGTAAGAGTTATTGCGGAGACGTTCCGGCGGAGTTGGTAGACTCCATTTATACACGGAGGCTGCCGAGTCAGATTATATGCGTTGTGCAGTTTGTTCGAAGTTAGAGACTTTGCAGACAGAGTCGTGGGTCTAGAGTGTCAGTTTTGAAAATGGCTCCACTAGCCGATGTGCTTTTATTGTACACTATGTTACAAAGTCCTTACGCTTACAGATTGTGTTTAATTTGAGAAATGACAAAAAGATTTTGGAAGTTTACCCTGTATTTTATTTTTGATTGATCTAAGAATCCAGAGAAAGTATGTGTGTAACAAGAGTCCGCGGGTTCGCTCGGCTCCGAATATGGGGTCGGGTGCCCATCACACCCTAGTAAGATCGGAGTGTGACACTCACTAGAGGAAGCAGTTAATGCTGAATGCACGGGACGATCGGAATAGGGCTGAGGTGGCCTCGAAAACTGACCGGTGCCCCTCGTACTAGAACCCCCCAAAACTGCCAATCTGACGTGGCCTCTTGTTATCACCACTAAAAGCACGGGCCTTAGCGCCCTCAACCATAGAATCAAGCTCAATAATGGACTGGAAGGAAGCCCCCACAGACTCCATCTGAAGACAAGGAATCTGTAGAGAGCCCACTAGTCCTCTAACAAAGCGCCTGATCCTGTCAGCCCCAGTAGGGATCAACGGAGTGGAATGATGGGCCTCATAAAGGAAACGGGTCACATAGAACTCTAAAGACATGCCCCTCTGCTCAAGGTGTAAAAATTGCTCCCTACGCGCCTCTCTCAAAGACCGGGGCACATACTTCTCAAGGAAGGCTTGGTAGAACTGAGTCCAAGTCAAAGGAGGAGAACCCTCAGGTCTACACACTGCAAAATACCTCCACCACGTCTTCGTATCGCCGTGAAACTGGTAGGACACATAATCAACGCCGTGGGTCTCCACTATCCCCATACGGTGCAGCAACTCATGCATATCAAGAATAAACTCATAGGCATCCTCAGACGAGGTACCAGCAAACCTCGGCGGTTCTAACTTTCTGAATCTCCCAACCAGTCCCTAATTAGCAGCAGTCATAACAGCGCCCTCCATGGGCCTAATATCCTCACCAGGGGAAAGTATCATATCAATGCGAGAAGCTATAGCTGTGGCGGGATGGGCTGCAGGTGTAGGCCCCTGCTTAGGGGTTTGCGCCGCAACCCTAGTCTGTGAACTCCCATTGGGAGTAGTAATACCGGCGGCCGCCTGCTGGGCATCAAGGTGAAGCAATACTCTGGCCATAGTATCATGCATGGCCTGATCAGAAGTAACCTCAGGCTGGGTCTGAGCTAGAGCCACATCCTCGGGCTCGAGAGACGGAGATCTCTCTCGATGCTGTCCTATCGCCGGAGCTCTATCCCTGGCTGGGGCAGTCCTGCGGCTTCTCGCTCTGTCGCGCCCTCTGGCTGTCTCTCGCCCTCGGGTGCCAGCCGTAGCTGCGGGCTCTGGCACCCGACCTCGGGCAATAGTAGCTCGAGTCCTCACCATCTGTGAGAGAAGAGATAAGAGTCAGATACCAATTTGACTAAAGTAGCACGATGGAAAGAAAGAAAGTGAGATTTCCTAAATGTCCTATAGCCTCCCGCAGATAGGTACGGAGCTCATCATGCCGATCCACGAGACTACACTAGACACACTTTTGTATTAAAGACCGGGTAACCTAGGGCTCTGATGCCAACTTGTCACGACCCATTTACTAGGCCTTGCGGGCACTTACCTTCCCACCTCGGTAAGCGAACCTTCATCCCAACAATGAACCAATACGTAAATTGAAGAAAATTAAGTAGTGAAATAACAAATATGTAAGTCCCACGATATATATAGATAGGGAGTAGTAAAACGTGCAGAAGCCAGTAAATACCCCTACGGTCTAGTCTGAATAATATAAGAGCATCTAGAGAGAATAATACAATCTGGATGTACTAATATATAATATCTATGTCTCTGCAATAAAAAGTAAGACATATAATAGGAAAGTCTTCAAGGTCAGCGGACGCCATGCTCACCCTGGAAACTCAAGTGGAAGCTGAAGAGTCGATCAACCACGGGTCAGAGAAGTAGATCCGACATGGTACTCTACATTCATAAAAGAATGCAGCAAGGGCAGGTCAGTATAAACAACAGTACTGGTAGGCATCATCGGCCGACTAAACATAGTTAAAACAATTCAAAAAATAAAGCAGATAAGCAAATAAACCAACCAAGCACGAGATAATATAATCGCAACTGAGCATCCATCATCACCTATGTAAGCATCTAAACCCAAATATGCCAAGTTCAAGTATATCCGATCCAATCCAATCACCACAATAGAATCATCACGATCCAATCATCACAACAGAATTATCACAATTCATAATGTAATGCAGTGCAATAATGGTATGAATGCGATGTCATGTCATGCAAATGAGGTGTACACATATACTCTGGACGAAAATATCGTCGTCTCGGTAGCACAACCCAGCGTGACTTGCGAAGGCTAAGTGTCACCCGTCCCGGATCTTTGCCTAACAGATAGATAGAACCACGCTAATTGCTCACAGGGGGAGTCTCACCGGTACCACCTTAGGGGACCCGCGGAGTTCATACACTAACAACGATTCCGGAATAACATCAGAATTGGCCATGCAACAACGATGCCGGAATAGATCATCGGACATCAGCCATCTCACAGTCACTCAAGATAAAGAGCCTGTCAAATATCAGTTTCACACAATCAACGATTCCGGAGTTGAACCTCGTACATCGGCCTTCACACATAACTCAAGTAAAAGAGTTCATCAATATATTAGTTTCATATAATCAACGATTCCGAAATGGATCTTCGGCCATCTGTCTTTTCACAATCACTCAAGTATTAGAGTTTATCAAATATCAGTTTCGCTCAATCAACGACAGCGGGTATCGGCCATGCATGATGAATATGAGAGAATGCGTGCAATGCATATGTCAATAATCAACAATCAAGTTCAATATCACAACTACCACAACGAGGTACGCCATCAACGTATCACATCACAATACCAACAGTGGGTATGCCAACATATACCAATAACTCAAATACCAACAGTGGGTACGCCAACAATATATCCAAGTATAAATACCAACACGAGTATGTCAATTCTATCCAAATCTAGACGATAAAACAGAAGTCGGTATCTACCAACTACACATGGCATCAAGCCAACACAATTGAACAATCAAAGCACATATAACGGCATGGGCCCAACCTAAGGCAATATCCATCCCGACTTCATACCCGAAGGTTCACATGCTTTCTCCAACATCATAATCTAAATATGTGATTCACTATACAAAGTCTCACCAAAGGTAAACCATAACCTACCTGGATGGCCGAACCGCAACACCAACAACTCACTCTTTTGCCTTGCCCTTCCGCTGAAGCTCAGAACCAAAGTAGTCTAAGCATAATCGAATTCTATATTAGAAATCATAAAGAATGATACTAATATTGCTACTATTTCAATTAGGTCAATTTTAACCCTAGAAATTGGAAAAACGGGCCCACAAGGGCAAAACGGGAAATTCATTGGCAAAATACCAAATTAAGTACTAGGCAATCATAACCCAACCACTAATTGTTGATTTAGCTCCATAATTAGCCTAGATTCTGATTTCATGCAAAACCCCCAAATTGGGTATGAACCCTAAGTCTTCAATTCCAAAATTCAATGTTAAAAGTGGAAGATCTATGATTAATGAGCCTAGATTAGTCAATATCTAACAAAACATCACCAATTTATTCATTAATAATCCTAGGAACAATGTCCTTCCAAACCCTCTTTCAACTCTTACCACCATGGGTTCATTAAGGGAGAAGGGGGAATCTTAACATGATTATGGGTTAAAGGAAGAATGAAGAAATGAGTAGGAATTACCTCCAAGATTTTCCTCCAAATATCCTTAAGAGTAGTTTCTCCAAGCTCAAATATCGAAATGGGGTAAAATGAGGGTCTAGGGCTTTTTAACACTTCATTAATAATATTAACTGCCCGTCACCCACTACAGCGGTACTGGGACCGCCCCAGGGGCTACCTGACCGCTTTAGCGGTCAAACTAAATGGCTCGTACCGCTTCAGTGGCAGGGCCACCGCTTCAGCGGTGCCTCCGCTGCGGTGCTGGTGCCGCCAAAACGGGCACCAGACACCAGCAACTTAGCCCAAGATTTTCCTTTCGATCCGATTTTTTGACTAATTCCCGAGGTCATCTGTTCACATACCAAACACATAGTCCTACATAAAAATGCGCTACGAACGCGCCTGTGGCCTAGGAATTTCCAACTGAGGTCTCATTGATCGAGTCAACCCCCGGTGCCTTAATTCCAATTTCCCATCCCAAATCCCAAAATGCATCCAAGTGCATTGGGAACCGAACCAAACACATACACAAGTTCTAAATGACCATCCGGACCTCTCGGGATCGACGAAATTTCGCAAAAGGTTCATTTGCCCAAAAGTCAATTTTGGGTCAACCATTATTCACTTAAGGCTATGTTTTCACCAAGGTTTCCCGAATCCGATGGAGACACCTCGGGAAGCGTGTCAACGGTCCCCTCGGATAAAAAATGAGCTAATCAATGCACGGGAACGAGTGAAAACACCAAGGAGACTATAACGACTAAATGGGTCATTACAGTTGGGGTAACCTAAAGATCAAAAGGGGATTGGTTCAACACTCCAAGCAACAAAACCCTTCACAGATCCTCAAATCACCTTTTCCTCTTATAATTTTATCTTCTTATATATGTTGTATTTTTGTATAACCTTTTCTATCAACTGTATAGATAGTATATATGGAACATTAGTTTTTTTTTTTTTTTAGGGAATAAAATCTGGACCATTTTCTTGTTTTTCAACTTACTATTTATAGCCTCCATTGTATAGGAATCCTTAGGACGAAAATAAAGGACACCTGTCCTCCCATTTCCCCCCAAAAAATTCCCCAAATTGTACCTTACCAGAACTTCAAAAATGAAACAAATAAGAAAAACAAAAATCTAACTAACTTGTACCCTAAAATCCAATAAAATCCACAAAAAATTAGATAAATACGAGGATAGTACGCCTGCCAGCACAAATCACCACATGATACAATTTCAACTGTACAATTGTACCAATGAATAAAATCTCCAAAATTCGTACCCAACCGATGAACCTTCCTGGAAATTACCCTAGATTCCCACATAAGTTCATGTGGTGCACAAGATGGCTAAGGACTCGAGGTCCTACCCATGGAAACCATCACGCATGGAAAAACCCAAGCAACATCCATAAGAACGTGGCTCAAATGATGTAAATAACTAAAAATTAAACGAAATTAAACCTGGTAACCGTAAGAACACATGAAAGGACATAAAATCCCTCTCAATTTGGGTCAAATTGACCTGAAATTAGCTGTGAAACACCACCAGAGGCGGCCAAAACCCTAAGTCATCATATCGCCTCCTTTGAGTGGTGAAAGGAGTCATGTGAACGAAATGAAACCGGGGGGGGGGGGGGGTGGAAGTTTGTTTTAACAAACTTCCCCCTCTTAACAAACTTCCACTCCTTTTTTTAAAAAAAGAAATCCCCCTCTTATTTAATTAAAATATCAAAAAGAACCCCTCTCTATTTAATTAAAATATAAACCATATATTATAAATGCATATATTGCTAAATATAATAATTATTTAGGCTAAATAAAAATTAAAAGTCGTAAAGTTAACAAGCGGGCTTTAAAACGATCACAATATTGAAATAGTTCTGAGCAATATTTTAAATATGAAAAAATGCGATAAAAAATGAGCGGTAATTTATATGTCGTTTTAATTAATAATTTTCCCGAATTTAGACGGAGCGGGATGAAATTAAATAACTCGTCTTTCTCGTAGTTGTCAGTTTTTTTTAGGAAATAATAATTAAGCGTCGTTTTGCCATTTTCTCGGGATTTTAAAATTTTAACCTTTTAAAGGGTGTATCCTTACTCCATCTTTGAATCAGGAAACTTGAAAACTAAAATACGCGTCTTATGAGGTGAAAATTAGGTGTCAACAAGTTTGTCACATAAGTTGGAACAGATGGAGTAACTCTTAAAAAGGAGATGTTGGGTAAAAATGTCGACAAAAAAGGTGAGAGAGGTAGAAGACAAAGAGCCTGTTTGGCTGGGCTTATAATTTATGGTTTATAAGCCAAAAGCCATAAGTTAGAAATTCTAACTTATGGCTTTTGTCTTATTTTTGTTATTTTGGCTTAAAAATAAATGCTTAAAAGTACTTTTTTTATTTTACCCAAATACTATAAAAGTGCTTAAAAGCATTTATAATAGGGAGAAAAACATATATATACATAGATAGAGTGTATATTTATAAAAAATAACGATACTTTTAAGTTTGCAAAAACTAACATTAGAAAAGTTACAAACCCTATACAAAATAACAAATATAGTAAAAGAAGTTAATATCTAGTAAAGCATAACCCAAAGATCACAGTGTAACCGTTTAGTATCTGTCACAACCCAACCAGTGGGCCATGACGGGTACCCGGAGCTTACTACCAAGCACCACTCGTCATGCTAACCATCATACCTAACCTATACATACATAAACTTTAAAGCAATACATATACATATAGACACACACACACACATAAGCCCTCACGGCTGGAACAATGATATACAAAATATACACTGGTGTATTCATGAGACATCTACTACCCACGCATACGTAGCTATGAACCTCTACTGGAGTACTGAGACAAAAGGACGGGACAGGACCCCGTCATACCCAAATATGAACACAAAAGAATGCACCAATAAGTTGCACCTCCGGAGTAGTGGGGTGCTCCTGTATAAGCTGGTATAGCTCCTAAGAATCTGGGCCGCCTCCCTGTCTACCTGTGGGCATGAACACAGCGTCCATAAAAAGAAAGGACGTCAGTACGAACAATGTACTGAGTATGTAAGGCATACACAATAACATGATAAAGAGATGCAAGAATATAAGATAAAAGGATAACCTGTAACTGGTTGCCTCTTAAGGCGGATTCATGCATGCTTACTTATATGTTAATCAACATCATATCATATAAGCATCTATATAATTGCCCGACCATTTAGGTACGGTGTGATCATCATTAGCCCGCATTCGGGCCTCCCGCGTCCGGGGTAAACATCTCAAGCCGCCCACTAGTGGTGTCTACCCGGCCATATAGGCGAGGTGTAATCATCGTCATAGGTGCCCACTACGCCTATCGTAGTGGTGTCTGCCCGGCCAACTAGGCACGGTATAGTCTTATATATACGTAATCTAAAGCATGCATAAGAGCTTAAGTAAAAGTTATATCTCTATCGGAGTGACATAAGGTCGGGAGCCTCCGATTACCTTATAGAGTGATCCTCATCGCTATGTCTCACCTTAAAGGACTAGTATTATGAGGTGAGGTATCAACAAGAAATGACATCGATGGATTCATAAGGATAAGAATATCAAGCTCATCATTATTGTCATTAGTATCGTAGAACATATCTCATTTTGATCTCATAAGAAGCTTTTAATAATCTTCAGCTTTCATCTTTTGGGATGTAAGAATGTCATGGAAATGTAGGAAAGAAACCATAGTTTAGAAGTCATGCCTTTGAAAGAAGGGGACTAGCCATACATACCTTTACGTCGCTCTAGCTTTACCGACTAAGTGCTCCCCTCCAATACTCACAACTCTACCTTCAAGAGAATTCGTACTAAGATTAGATAACCGGAAACATGCTTTAGATATCAATTACCAATCTAAGAGCTAACGAAAATTGGGCAAAGATCTCCTATGTTTCAATGATTTTCTCCCTACAATAAACAACTCCCAAACATCAATAACAACACCCACAATATCTTAATCAATAACTTCATCAAGCTAGACATTATTCAATTCTCAACATTTCTTATCAAAATCATTCATAACCCTAACTTTTGCACAATACCGTTCCATTCTCATACAACGCTCCTACAACATCTTTAATACCATTCATAGTAAGATCATACTCATTACGTATCAAAAACTATGATTCAAGTCAAGTTACTATTCAAGAATACCAATATTTCCATATTTGAACTCCATACTCTACTTTCCTCCATAATCCAAGTCTTTTAACCACTCAATAGTCTTAATGACATGGAATGAACATAAAACTCACCCTTTATTATGTAGGAATGAGGTTTGGATGGCAATACTTTACTTGGGGAGAAACCCAACTTCAATCCCAAAGAGATGCTTGGCTTCTAGCAACCCTAATGAACATCCGAACACTTGATTCCCTTAATTATTGGTGTTTGATCTTTGATTGCTCTAGGATTTTTGAAAATATGATGTGGGGAATATTCTAGAGCTTTCAAGACTTGGAGAGAAGGCGAAATATGAAAATTTTGGACAAGATCGTCTATTTATAGCTGGAACCAAAAAATTCCAGAGAGGCGGTTCGACAGCCGGATCAAAAACCCATCGACGTGTCGACGGTTCGTCGACTTGCTTCGTTGTCTTACACCTGTAATTCCCTGATTGCAGAAACATGTTGACAGTTGGGTCGACGGTCCCGTCGGCACGTCGACGGTCAGTCAACTTGGTTTGTCGACTAGCGCCTGCAGGTCTCAATCTGCAAAAACATGTTGACGGTGCACAGTGATGGTCCGTTGACATGTCGACCGCCCGTCGGCATTGACTGGTTTCTATAGAATTCCTGAATCCGTTCATATTGCATCATCTCGATTTGTTCAACTTCCAACCCCATAAATCACCAGGAATACTTGCTGGTACATTTGTGTACAGGATAAGACACTCTCTACCTTACTTTCTCCATCAAGCTTTCTTCTCTCTCCTCAAATGTCTTTGGAATCTTAAGTAGAATAATTAAGTATCCCTTCTTACTTGTAGGGACATCATATACACCTTAAGTTACGTTAGTCCATGCACCGCACAATGACATGAAATTTTCCGAGGTGTAACACTCTTCCCCCCTTAAGAACATTCGTCCTCCAATGTTAAGTTCTCAGAAATTCTACAGAAATTTCGCTAGAGTTTCTCCTGTAATATGACACTACCATCCTATCACAACAACCCACAATATAATCGCCTCATAGAGCTACAACACAATGACAAGAAAATATGGCCACACACGACCAAAAGCATTAAAAATAAAGCATTACATACCTTATGATAATGGCGTCTTGTCTTGAATCTCTTCTGGGGGTGGAAACAATTGCGGATACTTGGACTTCATGTCTTCTTTCGCTTCCCAAGTAATTTTCTCTCGGTTATTATTTCTCCACAAGACCTTAACTGAGGCTACCTCTTTATTTTTAAGTTTTCGTACTTGCCTATCCTGTATGGCAATGGGTACCTCTTCATAAGCCAACTTCTCCGTAACTTGAACATCATTCACTGGCACGATTCTAGCTGGATCTCCAACACATTTGCGAAGCATTGACACATGAAAAACTGGGTGGACTGATTCAAGTTCTGGAGGTAAGTCCAGTTCATAAGCCACTAGGCCTATTTTACGGACCACCTTATCAGGTCCAATATATCGGGGACTCAATTTTCCCTTCTTGCCAAATCTCATCACGCCCTTCATCGGTGATACCTTCAGGAATACCCAATCATTAACTTGGAATTCTAAGTCTCGCTAACAGTTGTCCGCACAAGATTTTTGACGACTTTGTGCAGTCAACAATCGATCTCGAATAGCCTTGATCTTTTCCACCGCTTGTTGAATCAACTCCGGACCTATAAGTTGTACCTCTCCTACTTCAAACCACCCAATTAGCGATCTACACTTCATTCCATATAGAGCTTCATACGGGGCCATCTAAATACTGGAATGATAACTGTTGTTAAATGCAAACTCGATAAGAGATAAGTGATCATCCCAACTACCTCCGAAATCTAGCACACATGCCCGTAACATATCTTCCAACGTCTGAATAGTGCGTTCAGCTTGTCCATCTGTCTGAGGGTGAAATGCTGTGCTAGGCCTCACTTGAGTGCCCAAACCTTCTTGGAAGGACTTCTAAAATTTAGCTGTAAATTGTGCTCCTCTGTCAGTAATAATAGACACAATGACACCATGAAGTCACACTACTTCTTTAAGTTACAGTTTTGCATAATCTTCTACCGCATAGGTAGTTCTGACTGGTAGAAAATGAGCCGACTTCGTGAGTCTATCAACAATTACCCATATGGAGTCATATTTGTATCGAGAACGAGGCAAACGTACAATGAAATCCATGTTAATTACTTTCCATTTTTAATTTGGAATTGCCATCGCTTGCAATAATCCTCCTGGCTTCTGATGTTCAATATTTACTTGTTGACAATTGGGACACTGGGCTACAAATTCTGCTATATCTTTCTTCATTCCATCCCACCAATACATTAACTTGAGATCGTGATACATCTTTGTTGCTCCTGAATGACTAGAATAACGGGAGTAATGAGCTTCTTCCAGAATCTGACGACGTAGTCCTGCCACATCTGGCACACACAGCCTGCCTCGATACCTGAGAACTCCATCTGCAGAAGCCTCAAATGGTGACTTCTCTTTCTCAGGAAATGTATCTCTATAGTGACTCAACTGGGGATCTTCATATTGGCGCTCTCGCACCTCCATATCTAAGGATGAAACAGCTGGGTTGTGAATACCAACTCCTGCATTGCCTGAATCAATTAGACGAACTCCTAGGCTAGCTAGCTGGTGGAGCTCATGGACTAATTCTTTCTTCTCCAGAGGGACCTCACATAGACTACCCATTGATTTGCGGCTAAGTGCATCAGCCACTGCATTCGCTTTTCCAGGATGACATAAAATACTCACATCATAATCTTTTAATAATTCTAACCACCGCCTCTGCCGTAGATTTAGCTCTTTCTTCTTGAAAATATATTGGAGACTCTTGTGATCTATATAAATATCAACATGTATACCGTACAAGTAATGTCTCCACATTTTTAGCGCATGAATAACCGCAGCGAATTCAAGGTCATGGGTCGGATAGTTCTTTTCATATTTCTGCAACTGCCGGGAAGCATAGGCAATGACTTACCGTGCTGCATCAACACACAGCCCAACCCGACACCGGAGGCATCACAATAAACAACATAACCATCTGGTCCTTCTAGAAGTGTCAGGACTGGGGCTGAAGTTAGTTTGTCCTTCATTTCCTGGAAACTGCGTTCAGAAGCATCGGTCCACTGAAATTTGGCTGATTCTTGAGTTAGCTTCGTTAATGGTGCTGAAATAGAAGAAAATTCTTCCACAAATCTTCTATAATAGCCTGCTAATCCCAAAAAGCTATGGACCGCTATAGGTGTTGTAGGCCTTGGCCAAGTCTTCACAGCCTCAATTTTTTGAATATCTACTCGAATGTTGTCAGATGAAATAATATGGCCCAGAAAAGTTATAGAATTCAGCCAAAACTCACATTTTGAAAATTTAGCATACAACTCACGAGCCCGAAGAATCCCCAGGACAATATGCAAATGTCCGTATGCTCGCTTTCCGTCGTCCGAGAGTATACTAGAAAATCATCGAGGAACATGATCACAAACAGATCTAAGAAAGGCCTGAATACATTATTCATCAAATTCATAAACACCGACGGAGCATTTGTTACGCCTCCCGTTTGCGTCGTAGTAGAAACTATGGTTTCCTAGTCGGCTATGCCTTGGGGATAGAGACCCGAGCCCAATTTTGGAGGCAGAAAGAGTCTGGCCCCGTGTACAAGGGTACCAGCAGGTATTCCTGGCAGTTTACAGAGTTATAAGTTGAACGAATCGAACCGACGTGATCTGAGCTAAACCTGAAAAAATCTGCAGACACCAGTCATCGTCGACGGGTCGTCGACATGGTCGACGGACCGTCGTTGTGCGGCGTCAACAGGGTTCCGCAGCCTTGCATTTGCAGGCGCAGGTCGACGGAGCAAGTCAACAAACCATCGACACGCCGACGGGCCGTCGACCCGCTCGTCGAATCGGACCGCTGTAACTTTTGGCTTCCAAGTATAAATATAGGAGCCACGACTTTATTTCTCATTTTCCTCCATTCCAAATCAGAGGAACCCTAATATTTTCTCTCCCAACATTTTTCCATCATTATAATGGTTATTTGGTAAGATCCGAGCCCCGTGAGCCCGTGCTTGTCAAGAAGAAGGTTGTTTCTAGGGTTTCTTCAAGTTGTGAAGCTTAGGGAGTTAGAGTTGAAGTTGATCTTTGGAATCTTAGACCCCTCAGGGTATGTAAATGATCTCTAGCCTTGTATTTGAGTTTATTATCAAGAGTTTTAGTGATTTTAAGTAGAGGGAGGATACTTATAGAAGTGGTGAGTTGATGAAGAGTAATATAGTGATTTGGGGTTATTATAAGAGATGATTGCAAATGGATGTAAGTATATTTTGATATATATATGAGTTGTCATTGTGTTGTGGGTATTATGGTTGATGTTAGATTGAATGAGAAGTAGAAGGTCGTGAGCTTACAAGGGAAATGTTGTCCATAATTCGTTAAGCTCTATATGTATTTAAAGATGGTTAGTAAGTGAGGTAAATAGTCTAATTAAGGCCTATGTTATCTTAATTGTAGGCTTGCAAGTTCGAGAGGTAGAAGTTGGATGATTGGACATACTTCAAGGTATGTTAAGGCAATCCTTTCTTTCTTTTGGCATGACCTTATGACATAAACCGAACGAGTAAGCGAGCTTCCATATTACTCTACTCTTAGCAAAGACTAGGAGTACTTCAATCTTTGATGTTCCCGTATTCCGTCTCTATGAGCGTTCATCCGTTCATGGATCTTGAGATTTCTTATATTCATGATGTCAGCTCAATGAGGGGTTCATTAGAGATAGTACGACCTCATGTCACTCCGAGAGTTCTATGTATTCATTTCATTTATGCATTGCATCCATGTTCATATGCACATTGACCCGTGACCAGAAGGCATTATATACGCACTATTATATTATTATATATGGATCGGGTCGTATGTTTCTTGGCACTATTATATTATTATATATGGATCGGGTCATACGTTCCTCGGCACTATTAGATGATATATGGATCGGGCTGTACGTTCCATAGAACTATCAGTTAAACTATGACCTATACATATACATAAGCATGATTAGCATTAAGAACATGCATATTATGAGCCCACAGTGGCATTTTCTGTTACACAGATTTATGCAGATACATATGTTATATCCTGTATTTTGTACATTGGGACATTCCGAGCTAACTGCGATAAGTTAAGGACAAGACTATTCCGGGATACGAGGTAGGGACTTTTAACCTCCGATTTTGTTTTAAGGCACAAGTTGCTTATAATTTTATTGGTATGGATTATTAAGGAAAATTAGGAATTAATATTTCATGAAGCAAGCCATATGTGGCCGTGTGGCTTGGAGTGGGCTCCCACCCATGGCTTGGCCAAATTTAATTGATCCAAGCCATGTGTGGGGCATGGTCCACTTGGATGAATTATATATGTAGATGAAAGATGAAAAACAAATTATATTCATCATCTTCACAACCTTAGAAACTTGGAAAAGCTTCGAGAAAAAAAGAGAAGACCATTCGGCCATGGCCTAGCCGAACAAAAACCTTGAATATTGATAAAAAAAAATAATTTTCTTCTAGTATTCCAACCATTGGAAGATCCTTGTTAACGTGAGATAGTTGTTGGAGCAAACAAAACATTTATTCTTGCAAAGCACAAACCCTAGCCAAGTTGAGGAACTAAGTGGTAAAGGTAAGGTTTAATCCCCTTTTTCATATGTCATGGATGGTTTATGCGTGTTGTAGTGTGTAGAAATGGATGAAATTCATGAAATTTTATGTGTTGGGTGGTGGCCGTATATGGGCTGTTTTGTATGACAAGGAATGAACAAAATTTATTTAGTATCCTTGGTTGTTGTTGTTATGGATTCTATGATGAAAATGAAGGTTTAATGGTTCAAGTTGAGGTTGTAATCGTTTGTGTAATTTGTTATAGAAGCTAATGTGATTTTAATATAGTTTCTTGTATTTATGAGAATGATGTTGTTAACGTGTGGATTGTTGGTGTAGTTCATGAATTTGAAAGAAAGAAATGTGTTGTTGTTGTTCTTATTGAGTTGGGGAGGTTTCGGGTGGAGTGGTATGTTGGTTGGGTTGTTTTGAATATTGTGCGGATTCTTTGAAGAGTTCTTGAGTCTTGTTTGAATGATATCGGGTTAGTACTTGAATGCATGAGCATTTATATTGGCTTGATTGTATGTGGTTGAGTTGAATGTAAATGAAGCGCCGTCGAATTATGTAGAAAAGAGTTACTAACATTAACGCGTTGAATTAATTGTCGACGTTGTTAATGTTGTCGGGTAATCGTTGTTGATGATTTGGCCGGTTAATTTGGGTTTGTTAATTTTAGGGGGAAACTGCCCAATTTGTAAAAAGTGCTGATTGGGGTTGAATTCCTAAATACCGCTAATGTTTGGTATCTAAACCCTTTTGGAAACTGGGAAGCCCGGATTAAGTCCCGATTAGCTTGGAAGCGGAAAAAGGGATTTAAAACCAACCTTTCTTTTATTTGGCGTTTAAA
>NC_081352.1:1401675-1420084 GCF_029784015.1 Lycium ferocissimum
GCTACTAGGGCTCAGGGTGAGTCCCACAATGAAAGTCCATTTCGGACTTCACATACTTTGCCTCCAGCACCTGCCCCAGTGCCCCCAATTCCTCAACCAGATGCACCGGGCCAGGATGTGCAGGATGTTGTACAGCTATTGACGCATTGGTAGCCACCCAGGCTCAGCGGTAGGGAGTTAGCATTGACTAGGAAGATCGAGATAGCGGTGCAAGGGTTTAAGACTTTCCTCGATTTACACCCTCCAGAGTTCTCAGTGTTGAAGCAAAATATGGACCCTCAGGACTTTATTGATGGTATGCAAAGGACCTTGAGGGTTATGCACGCTGATGAGGTTGAGTCAATGGAGTTGGCTTTTTACAGGCTACGTGACATCGCAGTGCAGTGGTATCGGACATGAGAGCTATCTAGGGGAGAGAATGCCCCTCCCGCCGTGTGGCAGGAGTTTTCAGACGCCTTTATTCGCCATTATTTATCACCAAAATACTGATAAGCCCGAGCAGATAGGTGTTTGTGTATTGAACAGGTCAGTATGAGTGTCCACGAATATTGTGTGCACTTCGATTCATTGGCTAGGTATACCCGACCATGGTGGATGATATGGAGAATAGATTCTATCATTTTATGGCTGGTCTAGGGTCACATCTGATTGATCAATGCACGACAGCTGCATTACAGTCGGGTATGGATATTTCCCGCATACAGGCATATGCGCAGAATTTAGAGAACCGTAAGCGCTAGTGAAGAATGAGGCGTGAGCATGATCGGGGCTGTAATAAGAGGACTAGATCTTTAGATATGGTTGGTGAGTCCAGGGGTGGACAGAGACAACAGCATTCCCGGTATCCCTTTCATTCAGCAGGGAGTGCACCTCCGCAGTTTTCAGGTCAGGGGTTTGATCGGTCTTCTTATTCTGGAGTGGGCCAGAGTTCCAGGGCATCAGGTTCTCAATATAGACCAGAGTCAGGACAGATGAGGCCACCTTTTCTGCGGTGTTCCCAGTGCGGTAGACCACACTCGAGGTAGTGTCGATTTGGGTCGGATGCCTGTTACGCTTGTGGCCGGCCTGGCCACGTGATGAGGGAGTATCCGTCAAGAAGTGGTGTAGGTATTACTCAGCCTACAGGTTTCGTAGCTGGTTCCTCTTCAATTGTACGCCCTCCAGGGCATAGCTCTAAGGAACTAGCAGGACGAGGTAGAGGAAGAGGTGGAGCATCTAGCTCGAGCGGTCCTCAGAACCGCATTTATGCACTAGCTGGTAGACAGGATCGTGAGTCATCTCCTGACGTTGTTACAGGTATAATATCAGTTTCCTCCTATGATGTATACGCATTGATTGACTCTGGATCTAATTTTCCTATATTACTTCATTTGTTGCTAGTAAATTTGGGATAGAGCCTGAGTCTATTAAACCTTTTGAGGTGTTTATGCCTGTTGATGACCCAGTCATAGCTAGGCGAGTATATCGGGGTTGTGTAGTTATAGTGTGTAATCGTCACACCATAGCAAACTTGATTGAGTCAGAAATGATTGATTTTGATGTCATTATGTGTCACGCCTCAAAACCCACCCTAGACATGACCGACATCCGACGTCACGAGCAACATTGGAAGAACCAAAACAACACAATAATAATACTTGAACCCGCCAGGCTCAACCTTCGCCTCCAACAGTTTATAATATAAAGGTAAATCGGCGGAATTCTTTAGTAATCAATATTTGTCAAACATAACAACGTGCCTGAGAGTTAATCAATAACTCAACAACTACCCACAAGAATGTATAATATGGAGCTTCTAGGATAAAGAGATAACGGTTTGACTCATCGGGACGCAGCCCATAAACTAATAATAAATGAACGACCAAATAGGGTGTCCCACGAATGAACGTGTGGGCTCACCAAATCAGCAGCAACAACAAGTCCTTCCTAAGCGCCTGAAGTATCAAGAACCTGCTCTTCTCGATTACCTAACATACCATTAAAAACAATAATTGTATGCCTGAGTACTTCGTACTCAGTGAGCGTCTCGGGGACAACAAGTAATATGAAAATAAATTATAATAATACATAAAGAAATCAGTCCAGAAAAGATAGTATAAAAACAGTTATTCCACCTTGTGATTCTTAATATCATTTGTTAAACAGTTTACAAGCCATTTCAAAATCGCAGTTTCCATTATGCTTTAAATCGATCAGGCATAAATACCAGTTCCATAATAAAGATGGATATCACGATCGCCTATATAGGCCCAACTCAATATCAACAACACTGTGCAATACACCAGAATATGGGTTCACGGTGGCTACTCTTCCTCCCGAATAGCAAGGCCATTAATACACCCTAAGTAGCGAACCCGGAGGTGACCACTCTTCCCCCCGAATGGCAATTAATACACTAGGATACATAGTGGCTACTCTTCCTCCCGAATAGCAAGAAAAAACACAACAACCAGTTTTCATAGCATAGAGGCCAATTCATAATGTATTTGTAAGGTAGCCACATCATCAATAACATTAAAGTTCATTATGCCATATCTAAAGAATAAGTCATTCCAATCAACGTTTTGAAAACATATAACTTCTTTACAAAAGATTTCCATGTCCCAATTCATCAATGAGAGTGTCATTACCAATTCTTAACCATCATTATTAAGCATCTCTTATAGAGGAAAATGTTCATAATATCTTATACATATATAGGGCTTGTTACAATCTAGGTTTAATGTGGGTTTGTCCCCTCACACACATTAACCACCATTTAGACATGAATTAGGGTTCAAGAAACATGAAAAGATTACTTTTCCTTTCATTCATTAAAGAATCTTGAATAAAATTTATACTTCCAACAATAGGTTCAAAAGAGATTTTCATTCAAAATAAGTTTTCAAAAAGAAAGACATACAAATCATCCTTATAGTCAAAAATGAATTTTAAAAGAAACATATCTTAATATGTTAAACAAAGTTTAACAATTCACTTTCCTAATGAAGAACACCCAAACCCTAGCTTGAATCACTTTAGGAAGAATTATGCTGCAAACCCTAGGTTTTGATCACAAGAATCATGGGTTTGATGTTAGAATAGATTAGTAATGTTAAGGGTGTTCTTACCTTTGATTTGAAGACTTGGAGGGATGATTTTCGTGCTTAGGGTTTGGAAGGATGAAAAAAATGGGAACAAAATTAGACCATACCCATTTTAAACCTAAATTTTCTGCCAAAAATGGTGAAAGTATGGCCTACAAGTACGTCCCGTACTTTGAAGTACGTCCCGTACTGTAGCCAGTACTTAAGCTACAAAAACCAGTGAGGAACAGAAGAAGTACGTCCAAAAGAATGTCCCGTACTTTCTTGGCGTACTTTGGGCGAAATCTCCAACTTTTGTGCTCTTCAGTAAAATAGACATAACTTTTTGTACATAACTTTTCTCGGGATGGGCGACCTACCATTGGAAAGCTATTTCAAAGATCTAAAACTTTAATCGAGGAAGTATTTCCAAATTCACAACACATTTTCATGAAAATCGCCCAGAAGACAGACCTACCAAAACTTAGGCGAATTTAAGAGCCCTTAAGAACTTCAATTGTTTGTTTGACTTCAAAACGACCATCTTCCACCCGAATTCATCAAGAATGGATTCGTATAGGTATAATATCATCTTAATACTAGATTTTTACATGTTCACACCTAACTCGGATTTACGGGATGTTACATTATCCCTCGCTTAAGATCATTCGTCCCCGAATGAAAGTCATGGCCTAGGATTCTTTACTAAATCTCAAATTTCAGAATTTCAAGAGTTCTTCTAGTAAGGTGAAACATCCTCAGAGATAACATATGACTAAGCATATAACGAATGTAACATTCAAGCCTAAACACAATTGTGAGACTTATACTTCACTCTAAACTTTTACAGGAAAATACATCCGAAAGGTTCAACACATACCTGTAGTAGGGAACAAGTGAGGATATCTTTTCTTCATGTCCTCCTCCTCTTCCCAAGTAGCTTCCTCTATGTTATGATTTTTCCATAACACTTTAACCGACGCTACATCCTTTGTTCTCAACCTTCTAACTTGACGATCTAAAATCTGAACTGGCTCTTCTTCATAAGACAATGCCTCATTAATTTCAATCTGTTCATGATTCAACACATGGGAAGGATCAGGTTTGTACAATCTCAACATCGAAATGTGAAACACCGGATGAACCATGGACATCTCAGCCGGTAATCTCAACTCGTACGCTACCTTCCTAACCCTTTTCGTAATCTCGTAAGGACCAATATAGCAAGGGCCAAGCTTGCCCTTTCTGCCAAAACGCAGGACCAATATAGCAAGGGCCAAGCTTGCCCTTTCTGCCAAAACGCATTACCCCCTTCATAGGTGACACTTTCAAGAAAACCTTATTACCAATAGCAAATTCCAATTCCCTACGCCTCATGTCTGTATAAGACTTTTGTCTACTCTGTGCAGTCTTTAATCGCTGCACAATAAGATTTACCTTCTCGATCGCCTCATGAACTGAATCAGGGCCCAACAACTCTACTTCCGTGGATTCAAACCAACCAATTGGAGACCGACAACGCCTCCCATAAAGAGCTTCATAAGGAGCCATCTGAATACTTGCTTGATAGCTATTGTTGTAAGCGAATTCCACCAAAGGTAGGTGTTCATCTAACAGGAGTAATAAAATCATAAGGATGGGACAGGACCCCGTCGTGCCCCAAATATGTGCACAAAAGAATATACCAATAAACGGCAACTCCAGAGAAATGGAGTGCTCCTGTTTATCCGCTGAAAATGCTCCTAGGGATCTGGACCATCTCCCTGTCTACCTGCGGGCATGAACGCGGCGTCCACAAAAGAAAGGACGTCAGTACGAATAATGTACTGAGCATGTAAGGCATGAAGAATGACATAATAAAGAGATAAGGAACATGAGATAAAGAGATAACCTGCACATATGATTGCCTCTTAAAGCGGATACCATGCATGCTAACTATTACTTGTAAAACCACATCATAACATATGTATATGTATATATAAGTAAGCTATCTGAGTCATTTATCATTACTAGCTCGCGTCCGGGATAGTCGTCTCACACTGCCCACTAGTGATGTCTGCCCGGCCAATTAGGCCCGATGTAACTATCATCATCCATAAGCCGCCCACTTACGCCTAGCGTAGTGGTGTCTGCCCGACCAACTAGGCCCGGTATAATCATATATAAGAATAAGCATGCATGTGAGCCCAATCAAAGCTACAATCATATCGGAGTGACGTAAGGGCGGTGACCTCTGACTGTATTATGGAACAGTCATCATCACTATGTCTCACCTTGAAGGAGCTAATATTATAATGTGCGACAACAACAAGAAATAATACCAATGAATTCATGAAATAAGATTTTTAACTCATAATAGCATCATCTCATTATCATAGAACATATCTTGCCTCTAGCTCATGAGGGACTCTTAATAATCTTAGACTTTCAACTTTAGAATGTAAAAAGGTCATGGAAATATAGAGCGGAAATCATAATACAGGAGTCATGCCTTTGAAAGAGAGAGGACTAGCCTTAACATACCTATACGTCTTCTTGATGACTAAACGTTCTCCTTCCAAGCTCGCAACTCTACGTTCAAGAGAATTCGTACTAAATTAGATCATTTAAAACATGTTTAAGTATAAACTAAAGTGACTAAGAGCTAACGAAAATTGGGCAGCATTTCCTTTGTTTCGTCAACCTTTTCCATATACTAAACAACTCCCAAACATCGACAACAACAGCCAAAATATCATAATCAATAGATTTTTTCAAATTAGGCTTTGTTTAATTCTCAAGACTCCCTCCCAAAATCATCCATAATCACAGCTACAACACACATCATATCCCTTTTCATATAATACTTTCTCAACATCATTAATGTCATTTACAACAAGAGTATACTCACTGCATATCAAAAATTATGACTCAAGTCAAATTGCTATTCAAGAATATCATTAAATCCATGTTTGAGCTTCATATTCTTCTTCCTTCCTTCATTCAAGTTAGCCCACAACCAAATACTCTTACTAATATGAAATAGATGTAAAACTCACCTTTTATTGTGTAGGGATGAACTTTGGATGCATATGCTTCACTTGAGAGAAACCCCAACTTTAATACCAAAAGAAATCTTGAACTCTACAAACCCTAGAGAGCCTCTCCACACATAATTCTCTTAATTCTTGGTAATTAATGCTTGATTTCCCTTGGGTTTGTGTTAGTAGGGTGTATAGAATATTCTAGAACTCTCAAGAAGTGTGGAGGAAGTGAGAGAAATGAAAAATAAGAACTTGGGTCTAATATATATAGACTTGCAAAAATCTAACCCGACATGGTTTTATACGGACACTTATACGGTCCGTATAACTGACCGTATAAGTCCATCAGAGATTGGTCCAATCTGTGACTGTTATACAGACCACTATGTGGACCGTATAAATTTATACTGACCGTATAGTTGGTCGTATAACTCACCCTTTTTTGAAAATGCTCTCGTCGATTCGTTTGATCTCCGATCATTATGGAACCTTCATAACACTTGCCGAACACTTCATTAACAATTCAGGGAACCTTATGACTCATCCTTAAAACCTTACTAAATAATCGTTTGCTCGATAATTACAGAACCTTTCCCAAACACAACTTATACTTCACTTTCCTCTGACGAACTTAATCTCACCAATTCTTATAACTCCAAATTCTTATTGCATATACTTGAAAGCTACCAAATATCCTTCTTATGGTCATAAGAACTCCATGCTCACCTTATGCTTACTCTAGTCCACTCACAGTATGGCAACCCAAATTTTCGATGTGTAACACTCTCCCAAAAAAAAACATTCGTCCTCGAATATTAAGTTCTCGGGAATTCTGCAGAAATTTCGTCAGAGTCTCCCCTGTAACACGGCACTTCCATCCTGTCACAACAACCCAAAATAACATGCCTCATAGGGCTACAACAATAATAGCAAGAAGACATGGCCACACACAACCCAAAAGCATTGAAAGAAACATTACATTACACATGGGGACAATGGCGTCTCATCTTGCACTTCTGCTGGGGGGGGGGGTGTGGAGATAAGTACTAGTATTGGACTTCATATCTCCTTACGCTTCCCAATGCACCTCTTTGCTTCCTCGTCCCTTCATAATACCTTCATCAAGCTTATATTTTTAGTTCTTCCTTCACTACTTCAAAACCATTTGAGAGGGCAGCAAGAAATTCTCATAAAATCTTTTAATAATCTTCCCAAATCTTTTCGAAATGAAACTTTCGCACTCTAATGATTTAATACCGTCCCATTCTTGCAAGCTTTATGCGACCACCTGTATATATCAATTCCAAGCCATCTTAACAGGTGTTTTCATCTTTCTTAAAGGCCTAACGTACGTGTTCTTAACATACCTTGGGAAGTTAGAAAACGAGATATATTTGCTTATTTATTCCAAAATGGAGGTTTACTAGGATGACCTATCTTTCCCAAATCTCTTGAAATGTATCGATCTTCAGGCACTGGTAGAGAACCAAGCATTTGAAAATTTTTCATAGATAGCTCATATGATTCCTTACAATTGCAACACCTATTTCAGCTCTAGATTCATCCTCATTCTTGATTAGTACCACAAAATTGTCTTACACAAGTTTACTCCTTATTTCCTTCTTTATCCACCTTTTGCTTGCTTCCAGTTTCTCACCTAAATCTATGTTACTGCATTTACTCCGCAATGCAGCCTTAATTTCTTCGTCTTTGAGTATTCTAAGCTTGAAATTCTCGTATCACCCATACATTCCCTCTTCTAAACGATCATACATATTTGTTCCTTTTCATTGTAGGTCGCTACCGTTAAGTATTCACATGCTTCTAATTAGTTCATTTCCATTTCAATCCTCTCCTATTGTTAGCTCCGCATCTTTCCGTTAGCAAAGGCATTACAAAATTCTGAGTCAAGCACTCTGCCTTTAAGGCTTTCCCTGTACAATGCTTCCTAAATTGCTATGCGACATTGGAACTTCGCATCCATGTAACTTGCTTGCGGTGGCTATTTCACTTGACTTCCTGTCTCAGCCCATCATTCACTTCTTCCCTTAATCCAAGTCTTGCTCTCATCGCTTGTATCTCCTAAATATAAAATCATTCACATGAGCCCTTATTGTATGGAAATACCGTTTTATTCTTGTCTACCTTACGCTTGAGCCGAAGCCGCAATACCCATGTGATGTATCTTCTTGGGATTAATACTGCTCTTCCGTTATATGCCCATCCTTTAACTCTACCTCATAATCTACCTTATTGTTGTACGACTGCCATGTTGGGTTCTCCGCCCGTCTTTCATTCTATGGTCCATATCTTGTATTATCTCATTCTTACGCCTCCGACGGCCACGTTACCTCAGAAAATCGAAGACTACTTCTTTGATGGTCTCTTTTGGTTATCATTTCGTTGCCACGACCATCAAACCATGAGGGAATTGCCTTTAGCCCTATGCTCCTTTCCTCAATTCTATCAAGATCCATAGATCGTCTTGCGTATTAATCATTTCATCGATATAGCTCATAACCACTCTATACTCCCTATACCGTATCATCCACAAACTCGCCCTCTCTTGGCTCACCTTTCCCCAATAATCACTCCCTGGGACCTTTACCGTGTAACTTACCAGGGATGCAATTCCATTTCTTGCTGTCTGGAGATACATATAAAGTCAGTCCATTGATCGTTCATAATCAAACCTTGTTTCTTCTTCCGTCTTACCTCTCATCCTTTTCTCAAATGATTTCATCCACAAGACAATCGTTCTAAGCATATTTCAGAGTACCATTGACTACCCCTCCCTTTTTTTTTTGAACTGCAACTTAAGGTTCAACATCAATCCTTTCATACTCTTCTCTGATCAGTTCACACTACCATAGGGGTATTGTCCCCTGCCATCTCAACATTTTAATAATAGGGTAACACCTGGTCCTTTTAAAATTCTTTGGAGAGATGTTGTATAAAGTTACCCTTCATGCATAAAATATCTTACCCCACAAATGATTTCACATTCCTTGTCATCATTCAATCAGCCACACCGTTCTTACAGTAAGATTCAAAATTTCAATCACTCCATGACACCTATTATGATTCCTACTTAATGTTAGGATATCCACAGGGTTTGATCCTCTTCCACCCTCTATTTATCGGGTTTCTGCTCTAGTAGACCTTTCTTCTATTTGCCTCACTTTTGCCCTTCCTTCTCTGTTTCCAACATGTCTCTCTTTCTTCTCTTCTCTTTTTTTTCCTACTATACACACATCACACATACCAGGCATTAGTCATTTATAGTTCTTTTGTTTCGTTGATCAACCTTATTTTGGTTTAACTTCCCTTCGTATCAGAAATAATAAACTTCTATCATGTAACCGTTCGAGTAAATTCCTAGATAAATAACCTGAACTACAACACAGAATACAACTGCAGTCATACTATCGACCAATTGCTAGGCAAGGAGCTTTTGTGAACACATCTCTTTTAATATCTTTCCTCGAGGTCTCACCGAGGTCAATAAGGCCAGCTTATAGTGGCATGAAAGTTTTCTCCCACTATAATCATCAGGTAAAGCCTAACTTAATAATCTTATTCAGTGTCTCATATATCGGCTTATACATATATATCAAATTCATTTCATAACTTAATGTTCCCCAAAACTAAGAGGGTTAGCTAAATTGTTCTAACTTGCAACTTCTTCTAGAGTGCTTATCCCTTTAATTCTTCTTACTGTATAAAACTTCTTTCAATCCCAAGCACTTCACCTTCCCTCCTCATGTTCCTTATCCCATCCTAACCCATTTATCATTCCCTTAGCTTAATACGTACTTACTATGGTTATCCCGCATTTAACTACTAACTCCATCCTTAATTACTCATTGCTATGCACTTTTCTTTCTTCTTGCAACAATCCTGCCTACAGTTCCCACAATTTCTTTTAAATTCCTGGAAGAATTCCGGCAGAGTTTCCTTTATAAACATCACAATCCCAAACCTGCACACAGCTCAGAAAACACATCTCATTCCTTAGGAGGCCACATATAGAAACACATATGATATATAACTTAATCGCATAGGGCTGATTACTATAAAAGAACGTAAAATAATAAGGCTTGTCTCATAAGTTGTACCTGGACACCCTTTCCAGAACTCTATTTTTTTTAAGCATTATGTCAATCAACTCCTTTCATGGAGGTCTACTTACTCACAACTCATACTTCTAGCTATCACTGAATCACCGACAAGTATAGACACCTTAGAATGTTTGATTAGCTCAAGTTTCACCCCAATACAGTCGGCCACATCAGAAGCAATATATGTAATAAAGTAAACCCCGAATCAATCGATGCATATGTGTCATAAGAGGACACCGATAATATGCCTGTGATAGCATCAGGGAAAGACTCAAGCTCCTGTGGTCCCGCTAGTGAATACAGGCGGTGCTGAGGACCACTCGAACCGGATGCTCCTCCTCTACCTCTGCCACTACCTGCTGGTGTCTGTAAGCTTTTTCTCGGAGGGCGTACTGGTAATGAAGAGCCAACTGGTAATCCTATAGGCCGAACCTTATTTCTACCACGTAGCGATGGACAGTCGCGCCTGAAATGGCCTGGCCGAGCACAGACATAACAAATATCCGTACCCAAGCGGCACGGTCCAGAATGTCGCTTACCACACTGAGTACATTGTGGTATATCTAATCTCATCAGGCCTGAATCATCCCTGGTCTGGGAGTTGGAAGCTCTAGAACTCTGAACTGGCCCCAAACAAGTTGATCTGTCAACCCTGGGTCCAGGAAACTATAGAGGCGCACTAGCTGTTGAACGAGCTGAGTGCCTAGAGAGTTGCTGCCTCGGGGAACCTCTGAACTCACGGTCAAACCCTGAAGACCTGGCCCTCTTTCTCCAACCCCTGTCACCATGCCCCGCACCCTGCTGCTGAGCTTGAGCGGCTACTAACTGGGTCAACAAAAGAATGGACTGTCTCATCTCCTGGCCTGAGGCATCTGGTGGAGGAACTGGGGGTGCTGGAGCTAAAGTTGAGGCTCCTCTCTGCTCCTCCGGAGTGGGAGAACTATGAGAGAACCGAAATAGGGCCTTATTCTGGGACTCGCCCTTCTATCTATCTATAGGTGGCTCCTATTCAGTCCTTCTTTCCGTCACTGTCTTGCCTTTTTGGGATGTTGTCACTTTTCCTTTCGTAGACTTCACTGAAAACATAGCGCACGGTTAAGGAAAAAGGGAATTCTCATAACATGTCTCTATCACACGATCTATGATAAGAAGGAAGGTCATTCATTCCTAAATGCCCTGCAGCCTCCTGTTTATAAATGTGGCGCGCTTCACACCCATAAACAAGACTCTACCGGACACGGCTCGTAGATACACCCTAGGACGAACTGCTCTGATACCACTTTTGTCACGACCCAACCAGAGGGCCATGACGGGTACCCGGAGCTAGCCTACCGAGCACCACTCATCATACTCATCATCATATTCAACGTAGATCGACACAATTCTCAAGCAAGTTTACCATGAAATGATCCTCAATTACTCCTCAAAATATACGTATATGTACAAGCCCACAAAGCTACAAGATAATATACCAAACGTACACTAGAGAAATCATAAGTTGCCTACTACCCACATATGTATCTACGAGCCTCTAACAGGAGTAATAAGATCATAAGGATGGGATAGGACCCCGCCGTGCCCCAAATATGTGCACAAAAGAATATACCAATAAACGGCAACTCCGGAGAAATGGAGTGCTCCTGTTTATCCGCTAAAAATGCTCCTAGGGATCTACACAGTCTCCCTGTCTACCTGCGGGCATAAACGCAATGTCCACAAAAGAAAGGACGTCAGTACGAATAATGTACTAAGTATGTAAAACATGAAGAATGACATAATAAAGAGATAAGGAACATGAGATAAAGAGATAACCTGCACATATGATTACCTCTTAAGGCGGATACCATGCATGCTAACTTTTACTTTTAAAACCACATCATAACATATGTATATGTATATATAAGTAAGCTGTCTGAGTCATATATCATTACTAGCCCGCGTCCGGGATAGTCGTCTCACGCCGCCCACTAGTGGTGTCTGCCCGGCCAACTAGGCCCGGTATAATCATATATAAGAATAAGCATGCATGTAAGCCCAATCAAAGCTACAATCATATCGGAGTGACGTAAGGGCGGTGACCTCCGACTGTATTATGGAACATTCATCATCAATATGTCTCACCTTGAAAGAGCTAATATTATAAAGTGAGACAACAACAAGAAATAATATCAATGAATTCATGAAATAAGATTGTTAACTCATAATAGCATCATCTCATTATCATAGAACATATCTTGCCTCTAGCTCATGAGCGACTCTTAATAATCTTAGACTTTCAACTTTGGAATGTAAAACGGTCATGGAAATATAGAGGGGAAATCATAATATAGGATTTATGCCTTTGAAAGAGAGAGGACTAGCCTTAACATACCTTTACGTCTTCTTGACGACTAAATGTTCTCCTTCCAAGCTCGCAACTCTACGTTCAAGAGAATTCGTACTAAATTAGATCATTTAAAACATGTTTAAGTCTAAACTAAAGAGATTAAGAGCTAACGAAAATTGGGCAGCATTTCCTTTGTTTCGTCAACCTTTTCCATCTACTAAACTACTCCAAACATCGACAACAACACCCAAAATATCATAATCAATAGATTTCTTCAAATTAAGCTTTGTTTAGTACTCAAGATTCCCTCTCAAAGTCATCTATAATCATAGCTACAACACATATCATATCCCCTTTCATATTATACTTCCTCAACATTATTAATGTCATTTACAACAAGAGTATACTCACGGCATGTCAAGAATTATGACTCAAGTCAAGTTACTATTCAAGAATATCATTAAATCCATGTTCGAGCTTCATATTCTTCTTCCTTCCTTCATTCAAGTTACTCCACAACCAAATACTCTTACTAATATGAAATAGATGTAAAACTCACCTTTTATTGTGTATAAATGAACTTTGGATGCATATGCTTCACTTGAGAGAAACCCCAACTTTAATACCAAAAGAAATCTTGAACTCTACAAACCCTAGAGAGCCTCTCCACACATGATTCTCTTAATTCTTGTTAATTAATGCTTGATTTCCCTTGGGTTGGTGTTAGTAGGGTGTATAGAATATTCTAGTACTCTCAAGATGTGTGGAGGAAGTGACCGAAATGAAAAATAAGATATTGGGTCTATATATATATATATACTTGCAAAAATCTGACCCCACATGGTTTTATACGGACACTTATACGGTCCGTATAATTTTATACGGTCCGTATAAGTGACCGTATAAGTCCATCAGAGACCGGTCTAATCTGTGACTATTATACGGACCGTATAAAGTTATACGGACCGTATAGTTGGTCGTATAACTCACCCTTTTTCCGAAAATGCTCTCGTCGATTCGTTTGATCTCCGATACTTATGGAACCTTCTTAACACTTGTCTAACACTTCATTAACAATTTAGGGAACCTTATGACTCATCCTCAAGACCTTACTAAATAGTCGTTGGCTCGATAATTACAGAACCTTTCCCAAACACAACTTATACTTCACTTTCCTCTGACGAACTTAATCTCACCAATTCTTATAACTCCAAATTCTTATCGCATACACTTGAAAGCTACCAAATATCCTTCTTATGGTCCATGCTCACCTTCTTACTCTAGTCTACTCACAGTACGACAACCTAAATTTTCGAGGTGTAACAAGTACCAATGCAAGAATACCCTTCCCTTTACCTATTCCAAGGGGCGGATGATTTTCTAGGTGTTAAGCAACCTATCAAGGACCTTATTAATCATTAATCACCAATTTACAACAACATTCCATCAATACTCCCATTACAAGCAGTTTTCATGGTCAAGACACCATTTTTATAGAACCCTAGGTCTCCATTCACTTAGCTTATGACTCTAAGTGTTCAATTCATGATTAAGAGAAACTAACCCAAGCCTTTAGATGATAAATAAGTGATAATAACCATAACCCATCAAGTTTAGAAGGTTTATTAATATTCTAGGGTTTCTATTTCACTTTCACCATTAAAGACCCACGAAGGGGATAACAATCATGAGGGAGAATGGAATGATAGAATGGAATAGATGGAACTTACCTCTCAAGAGTTTCTTGCCCTAGCTTGGAATTTCACCCTAGGTGCTTGTTGGGAAGTGTGTTGGTGTTTTGTGAATAGAGAATATGAGACTAAGTATAAAAAATTCAGGCCACTGTTTTCCATCGACCGCTGCAGTGTTCATAATGCCGCTACAACGGTCCTGACCGCTATAGCGGACCCAAGGAAATTCTCTTGATCGCTATGGCGGTCTGTCCACCGCTATAGCGGTGCCGCCATAGCGGTCCACCGCCCGCCACTGCGGCCACTGAGGACATGGATGGCCGCTGGCAGCGGCATTTCCACCGCCGCAGCGGTCCATTTTAGGCAGTGAGCTCGACTTTTTCTACAGTTTTTCCCTTTATCACCTAACATTTCATTTGAGGCCTCAAAAACACAAAACAAACATGTACATAAATATAAAGACGCCCTACGAATCCACCCGTGCCTCGGAATTCCCAACGGAGTTCTAATTTTCTACGTCACCCCCCGACGGACTCAAGAAAATCAAGTAACAACCATAAACAAGTCAAGTTTCAGCTCATAAGCTCACATGATTGAGTTTCTACTGGTTCGTTCTCCCCTTAGAAAGGTTATATTTGGTGGGGTGATCCTACATTTTCTATAACGACCGGAAGAGTCGTTACACCAGCTACCAATTAAAACTTTGTTCGTCCCCAAATGGACAAAGATAAGAAATCTAGGGAAGAGTTACCTATCTCGGTGAAAAGCTGAGGGTACTTGCTACATATATCAGATTCTGTTTCCCAAGTAGCTTCTTCCACCGGACGATTCTTCCACTGAACTTTCATAAAAGTTATTTCCTTAGACCTCAACTTGCGAACATCTCTGTCTAGATAGCAACGGGCTCTTCCTTATAGGATAAATTCTCATCTAGCAAAACCGAATCCCAACGGATTATATAGGTACCATCACCGTGGTACCTTTTCAAAATTGACACATGGAACACCAGATGAACGCCTGATAGACCCGGAGGTAAAGCCAACTTACAAGCCACTTCTCCCATATGTTTGAGGATCTCTAATGGCCTAACATACCTCGAGCTAAGCTTGCCCTTCTTCCCAAACCTCATCACACCCTTCATGGGTGAGACCTTCAACAACACTTGCTCTCCTTCCTCAAACTTAAGATCTCAGACTTAGCGGTCCTCATACTCCTTCTGCCTACTCTGCACTGCCAGAAGCTTGGCTTGAATCACCTTTACCTTCTCTAGGGACTCTCTCAGAAGGTCGGTACCCCACGGCGTCACCTCGAACGCATCAAACTATCCAATAAGAGACCTACACCTCCTTCCATACAACGCCTCAAATGGGGCCATATTAATACTTGAGTGATAGCTATTATTGTAGGCAAACTCGGCCAAAGGCAAGAAGTGATCCCAATGCCCACCAAAATCTATCACGCATGCACGAAGCATATCCTCAAGAACCTGAATACTCCGCTCAGACTGCCCGTCAGTCTGAGGGTGGAAGGTTGTGCTAAGATCTAACTTCATACCCAACTCCTCATGCAAACACTCCCAAAACCTGGATGTGAACGTGGTGCCTCTGTCGGACACGATGGAGATAGAAACCCCGTGAAGCCTAAGCACCTCACGAAGGTAGACTTTAGCCAATTTCTCTGCATCATAAGTTATCTTCACCGGAATAAAGTGGGCAGACTATAGTCAACCTATCAACAATAACCGAGATAGAGTCAAACTTCCCTAGCATCTTTGGAAGTCCCACCACGAAATCCATGGCTATCCTTTCTGTTACACCTAGAAAATTTTCGCGTCATGTGCGTTGTGAGTAAGCTAACGTAAGCTCGGAGGGGTCATGGAACCCTTTTAAGGTTAATGAATACTCTTTACAAGTGTTAAGCAAGCGTCTAAAGGTACCGGGATCAAGCAAATCGAAGAAAATAAGTTTGTCGAAAATTTGGAAAAAGAAAGTTGACAGAATTTTTGGGTCAACTTTAGAGGGGTATATCTCCTAGTATATTAGGAATTTTAAGGTGTTTCAAAAGCCTAAAATGAAGTTCGTCGAGTCTAGTTTCCAACTCAACAAATCGCTCGTCGATACACATCGGAGTAGAGAATTATGGACGTTACAATTTAGGCTGACAGAGCAGAAGCGCGCGCTACAGTAACCGACAAGCTACAGTAGCCGCGCTACTACAGTAACTGCTACAATACCGCTACAGTGCCCGAACCGACTTTGCCCAACTATAAAAGGGTCAAAACCCCATTTTTTCACTAAAAATCAGATAAAAAATCTCAGAAAGATATAGGGTCATTTTGGTCATAAAAAGTTGAGAGAATTGAGTATTTTAGCTAATCAAGGCTCGGGTGGTGCATAGTTGTGACTGTAGCATCATTTTGCGGTGGAATTTGGCGTGGATTCAAGGTGAACATCGGAGATATCATCATTTTACTAAGAATAATGCATGAATCTTTTCTTATTATCATTGTTTTAGGTTTATTTTCGAAGGTAGAATGATTAAATGAGCATATAGTTAATTTGTCGGCGGAGAAATCGGATAAAAAACCATATGAGATGTCTTATGGAGTATTTTGATATTGATGATGATGTGGTTAATGTTAGTATGGTTGTTGTTATTGTTGGTTGTTGGTAATTGCGATTTCGGACTAGGGATATAAGCAGGGGAGATGCTGCCAAAATTTTGATAGGTTCTAGAAAGATTTATTTGAAGACTTAAAACAAGCGCATAAAAACGAGTCTAACGATGGTATAAATTTTCTTGAATATAGATTTACGATCCTCGGAGGACAAGCATTGAGTAGTTAAAGTTAAGGCATCCAAAAGGTATGTTAAGGCTTCCCTTTTCTTTCATTTTGGCATGATCCTTATCGTATGAATGAGACGATAAGCAAGCGAGTCCATAGATAGTGTAGGGATATTTCATGTCCTTAGCCTCTTATGTTGATGATCATAGCCTCCAGAGGCTTATCATATTAGTTTCTTATGTCACAGAGAGTTCTTATATTATCGAAGAGTCCAGAGTATTCTTTTCTGGGTGTTTCATGCATTTATGTATATATGTGCTGCTATCATATATATATATATATAGCTATTTTATAACACCGTGCCTATATGGCCGGGAAGTATAACACCGTGCCTATATGGTCGGGCAGACACACCACTGCAGTGGGCAGTTTACGATACCGTCCTGGGCGCGAGGTGATGATGAAAATGATGATAACACCGTGCCTATACGATCGACCAGTATAGCACCGCGCCTTCATGGCCGGGCAGTGTAGTATATATACATGTCTATAAGAGTTTTAAAAGAAAGCATGCATATTGTATGCCCTCAGAGGCCCTTCAGTTATACAGAGTCATACAGGCAGTTTCAGACATACAGATTGACTTCCATGTTCAGATGTTCTCCATGATTCTTATGTTCATATTACTCTTATGCCTTACATACTCGGTACATTATCCGTACTGACTCCCCTATTGTTCGGGGGGCTGCGTTCATGCCCGCAGGTACAGATTGACAGAGAGGCGATCCAGCTCAGTAGAGCCTCTTCTCAGCTATTGTGGTGAGCTCCACTTGTTCCGGAGCTGCTATCTATTTTGGTATGTTATGTTTGATGTATATGTATGCGGGTATAGCAAGGTCCCGTCCCGTCCTTTATACAGTTGATACTCCAGTAGAGGCCTGTAGACAGTCTAGTATAGTTAGACTTGATATAGCCTTGCCAGCTTCCACTCTTTTGTTGTACAGTATGTAGCAGCCATGTCGGCTTGCATTGTTATATGCTTATATGCACAGATAATTGATAGTTCTTAAATTTATCCTAATATCAGTTAGCATGGTTCAGCTATGAGTCTTATGGGCCACCCACTTGTCCAGTAAAGTACAGGTACGAGAGTATGGGTGTTTGGTCAGTAGTGGCCAGGCACTCGTCAATGCTCAGCGGATGGGTCGTGACAAAAGTGGTATCAGAGCAGTTCCTTCCTAGGGTTTTCTACAGAGTGTGTCTAGTAGAGTCTTATTTATGGGGTGTCATGCACCACACTTATAAGCAGAAGGCTACAGGACATTTAGGATGTTGCCATTCTTTCTATCTTAAATCGTGCGATAGAGCTGTGAGATAAGAAGTTCCTTTCTAATGATT
>NC_081352.1:1420184-1437892 GCF_029784015.1 Lycium ferocissimum
CACTATACGGGCCACATAATTTATACGGTCTGTACAAATTATCCGTACAACTAGGAATTTTCGAATTCCATTCTCGTCGACTCGTTTGACTTCCAATCCTCGTAGAACCTTCTTGGCACTTACATAACAATTCATTAACCATACAATAGGCTCTATAGTAGCCTCTCAAGATATCACCAAATAAGCATTAGCTCAATCATAGCGAAAACCTTTCCGAACATGACTTATATTGCACTTCCTTCAACAAACTAAATTTCACATATTCGTATGACTTCAAAATCTTATGGTATGCTCCTTAAGCTATCTAATACTCTCCTTAGTCTCGTAAGAACTTTATGTTCAACTTAAGCTCGCATTGGCCCACTTTCAAGGCAACAAATCTGGAATTTCTGAGGTGTAACAACTGAGCAGTTATCGTATGAGGAAATCCCTGTGGCTATATTAGATAGACAAGTCTGTTGGCTACGAACTAAGGATGTGGCTTCTGTTAAACCATTCTGGAGAAATAATAATGTCGAGGAGATGACTTGGGAGGCAGAAGAGGAGATAAAGACTAAGTACCCACAATTGTTTCCGCTGTCTCAGGAGGCCCAGTTTGAGACATCATCATCCCCAAGTATTGGATTTATTTATAGCTATTGTGATTAGTCGTGTGAGGCCATATTATTGTATATTTTAGCATGTGGTCTTGTGCGGCATTATTTTGGGTTGCTGTGCATAGGATCGTAGTGGTAACTACAATGCAAACTCTAGCAAAATATTTGTAGAATTCCTAAGTGTTTAACATTCGAGGACGAATGTTTCTAAGGTGGGGAGGATGTTACACCTTGAAAATTTTTGCGTCGCGTGCGTTGTGAGTAAACTAACGTAAGCTCGAAGAGGTCATGGAACCCTTATAAGGTTAATGAATACTCTTAACAAGTGTTAAGCAAGAGTCTAAAGGTTCCGGGATCAAGCAAATCGAAGAAAATAAGCTTGTCAAAAATTTGGAAAAAAACGTTGACAAAATTTTTGGGTCAAATTTGGAGGGGTATATCTCCTAGTATATTAGGATTTTTAAGGTATTTCAAAAGCCTAAAATGAATTTCGTCAA
Source organism: Lycium ferocissimum (assembly GCF_029784015.1). Taxonomy (NCBI): domain Eukaryota; kingdom Viridiplantae; phylum Streptophyta; class Magnoliopsida; order Solanales; family Solanaceae; genus Lycium; species Lycium ferocissimum. The sequence continues at coordinate 1,421,278 of NC_081352.1, forward strand.
GTCTAGTTTCCAATTCAACAAACCGCTCATTGATACGACATCGGAGTAGAGAATTATGGACGTTACAAGTTAGGCTGACAGAGCAGAAACGCGCGCTACAGTAACCGACGTGCTACAGTAGTCGCGCTGCTACAGTAGCTGCTACTGCAGTGCCCGAACCGACTTTGCCCAACTATAAAAGGGTCAAAACCCCCTTTTTTCACCAAAACTCTGATGCAAAAGCTCAGCAAGATATAGGGTCATTTTGGTCATAAAAAGGTGAGAGAATTTAGTGATTTTAGCTAATCAAGGCTCGGGTAGAGCATAGTTGTGACTATAGCATCGTTTTGCGGTGGAATTTGGAGTGGATTCAAGGTGAACATCAGAGATATCATCGTTTTAATAAGAATAATGTATGAATCTTTCCTTATTATTGTTGTTTTAGGTTTATTTTCAAAGGTAGAACGATTAAATAAGCGTATAGTTAATTTATCGGTGGAGAAATCGGATAAAAAATCATATGAGATATCTTATGGAGTATTTTGATATTGATGATGATGTGGTTGATGTTAGTATGGTTTTTGTTGTTGTTGGTTGTCGGTAATTGAGATTTCGGGCTAGGGATATAAGCAGGGGAGATGCTGCAAATAAATTTCGGCAAATTCTAGAAAGATTTATTTGAAAGCTTAAGACAAGCGCATAAAAATGAGTCTAACGATAGTATAAATTTTCTTGAACATAGAGTTACGATCCTCGGAGGACAAGCGTTGAGTAGTTAAAGTTAAGGCGTCCAAAAGGTATGTTAAGGCTTCCCTTTTCTTTTATTTTGGCATAATCCTTATCGTATGAACAAGACAATAAGCAAGCGAGTTCCAAAGACTCTATTCTTAGACAGTGTAGGGATATTTCATGTCCTTGGCCTCTTATGTTGATGATCATAGCCTCAAGAGGCTTATCATATTAGTTTCTTATGTCACAGAGAGTTCTTATATTATCAGAAGAGTCCAGAGTATTCTTTTCTGGGTCATTCATGCATTTATATATATATATATATATATATATGTACAACTATTTTATAACACCGTGCCTACATAGCCGGGAAGCATAACACCGCGCCTATATGACCGGGCAGGCACACCACTGCAGTGGGCAGTTTACGATACCGTCCTGGATGCGGGATGCCAGGACGGAGGATGATCATCAGATGATGGTAACACCGTGCCTATACGGCCGGGCAGTATAACACCGCGCCTTCATGGCCGGGCAGCGTAGTATATATACATGTCTATAAGAGTTTTAAAAGAAAGCATGCATATTGTACGCCCTCAGAGGCCCTTCAGTTATACAGAGTCATACAGGCAGTTTCAGACATACAGATTGACTTCCATGTTCAGATGTTCTCCATGATTCTTATGTTCATATTACTCTTATGACTTACATACTCGGTACATTATTCCTACTGACTCCCATATTATTCGGGGGGCTGCGTTCATGCCCTCAGGTACAGATTGACAGAGAGGCGATCCAGCTCTGTAGAGCCTCTTTTCAGCTGTTGTGGTGCGTTCCACTTGTTCCGGAGCTGCTATCTATTTTGGTATGTTATGTTTGATGTATATGTATGCGGGTACGGCAAGGTCCCGTCCCGTCCTTTATACAGTTGATGCTCCAGTAGAGGCCTGTAGACAGTCGAGTACAGTTAGACTTGATGTAGCCTTGTCGGCTTCCACTCTTTTGTTGTACAGTATGTAGCAGCCGTGTCGGCTTGCACTGTTATTTTCTGTATATATATATATATATATATATATATATATATATATATATATATGCACAGATGATTGATAGTTCTTAAAGTTATCCCGATATGAGTTAGCATGGTTCAGCTATGAGTCTTATGTGCCACCCACTTGTCCAAAAGAAGGTACATGTACCAGAGTAGAGGTGTTTCGTCAGTAGGAGCCAAGCACTCATCACAACTCAGCTGATGGGTCATGACACTTTCCCATTTCCACTCAGGAATGGGCATCCTCTGCAGTGTACCCCCGGGTTTCTGATGTTCATACTTCACCTGTTGGCAATCACTGCTTCTTTAGCCTTACCACGCAACACCTTATCACGTATTTTGCACAACTTAGCATCTTCAAACTGCTTAACCTTAATCTGCTATAAAAATGACGACCGAGCCTCAACACAAGCCAACACCTTGCATGTGTTAGAAATATCTAGCCTTATATAACTGTTAGCTAGAGTCTGAACCTCTCTAGCTAACGGATGCTTTGAAAAAATCAAACGAGCCAAACTTCCCATAATAGCCGACTTACTGCTCAATGCGTCAGCCACTATATTTGCCTTACCAAGATGATATAGAATGGTGATGTCATAGTCATTCAGCAGTTCCACCATCTCCGCTGCCTAGAGTTCATATCCTTCTGAGTGAATACATGCTGCAAACTGCAATGGTTTGTATACACCTCACAATGGACACCATACAAGTGGTGCCTCTAGATTTTCAACGCAAACACCACCGCTGCCAACTCTAGATTATGAATAGGATAGTTTTTCTCATGCACCTTCAACCGCAGAGAAGCATAGCAATCACCTTCTTTTCCTGCATCAAAATAGCACCCGAACCAAAATGTGAAGCATCACAATAAAAAACAAAATCCTTGCCCTTCACAGGCAATGCTAGAATCCGTGTTGTAGTAAACAATGCTTTGAACTTTTGAAAGATCTCCTCATACTCGTCGGACCACTGAAACGGTACCTCTTTCTGAGTCAAACGGGTCAAATGAGAAGCAATAGAGGCAAACCCTTTCACAAACCGACGATAGTAGCTAGCCAGACCCACGGAACTACGAATCTCGATCACTGATGTGGGCCTAGCCCATTCCTGACTACCTGAATTTTCTGAGGATCCACCATAATACCTTCGTTCGAAATAACATGACCCAAGAAAGACACAGAAGACAACCAGAATTCACACTTGGAGAATTTAGCATACAGCTCCTTCTCTCGCAATACCCCAAGAGCAATTCTCAAATGTGTCTCATACTCCTCCTTACTCCTAGAGCACACCAGGATATCATCAATGAACACTATTACGAATGAGTCTAAATAGGGCTTAAACACACTGTTCATCAAATCCATAAACGCAGCTGGGCCATTTGTAAGCCCAAAAGACATAACCAAGAACTCATAGTGCCCATACCTGGTCCGAAAAGTGGTTTTAAGGATATCCTCTACCTGAATCTTCAACTGATGGTACCCAGACCTTAAATCGATTTTAGGGAACACAGAAGCTCCCTGTAACTGATCAAATAAGTCATCCATACGGGGAATGGGATACTTATTTCGGACAGTTACCTTATTCAGTTGACGGTAATCAATACACATGCGCATGGACCTATCCTTTTTCGTAACAAACAACACAGAAGTACCCGACGAAGAGGCACTTGGGCGAATAAACCCCTTACTCAGAAGATCTTGTAACTGCTCTTTCAATTCCCTGAGTTCTGCTTGGCTATCCTGTAAGGTGGGATAGAGATAGGACGAGTCCCTAGGTCTAAGTCAATCCTGAAGTCAATGTCACGATCCGGTGGCATACCAGGAAAGTCCGCGGGGAACACATCCGCAAACTCGCGTACCACTGGAACCGAATCAAGGGATGGAGTATCTGCACTGGTGTCACGGATATGTGCCAGATAAGCTAGACAACCTTTCTCTAGCTTCCTAGCACGAACAAAGGACATTACTTTCTTAGTAAGAGGACTAAGGTTACCCTTCCACTCGAATCTAGGTGCCCCGGGCATGGCTAGTGTAACAATCTTAGAATGGCAATCTAGTATAGCATAATGCGGGGACAACCAACTCATACCCAATATAACATCAAAATCTATCATGTCTAAGATCATTAAATCCGCCCAAGTACTATACCCCATAAAAGTAATCGCACACGAAGGGTAGACGCTATCCACCACCACAGTGTCCCCAACAGGAGTAGATACATAAATAGGGGCATCAAGGGTATCACACATCATATCCAGACGCACAGCAAAATAGGTAGATACATAAGAAAATGTAGAGCCCGAATCAAACAAAACAGAAGCCATCCAGTCACAAACTGAGATAGTACCTGTGATAACTGCATCGGAGGCCTCAGCCTCGGGTCTACCTGGGAAGGCGTATAAATGACCGCGCCCTCCCGTCGCCTGTGAACAACAGCGATTACTATTACCAGTCTGAGCCCCTCCCCTACCGGGCTATTGTCGGCCTCTTCCTGCCTGAGGACTGCCTCGGTTAGGCTGGGCACCACCCCTACCCGCGGTGTGGCCGCCCCGCCCTACCGGTGCGCAATCCTTACCCCCTCGATCTATTGCAAACGAAACTAGAGGAGCCTGATACTGAGTTCCTTGCCCACTCTATCTAAGTCTGGGACAATACCTCTTGATATGCCCCATCTCACCACACTCGAAGCAAGCACGATCCAGCGTAGGCCGTTGAACAGAAGTTGATGAAGCAGTGTAGCCTCTATGCTGACCGGAAGCCTGATAATTTTCCCCTGATGGGCCCCCAGCTGACACCTGCATCGCGGACTGAACCGGACGCCCTGAATATACCTTCGAACTCTAAACCCTTGAGAAAGAGTTGCTGAACATCCCACTCCTACGGGCCTTCTTCTCTACCTGCTTCGCATGACTCTCCTACCTAATGCCCTCAACAACACGGACATGCTCCACTATCTCCTGGAATGAAGCGAAATGCTATAAGTCAAGAGCCCATAACCGAAGCTTCTCCGGTTGTTCAACCCCTTCACGAATAGTCGTATCCTCTCCCCCTCAGTGCGCAACAACTAAAGAGCATATCAGCACAGAGAGTGGAAACGGGACTCATACACAGCAACTGACGAGTTCCCCTGATCTATAATAGCGAGCTCATCCTTCCTTCGGTCCCTCAGAGTACGGAACGTACTTATCCAGAAATAAAGAGTAAAACTGAACCCAAGTCAACGGAGGAGACCCAGTTGGCCTACACTCCATATATGCCCTCCACCAAAGCTTGGAATCACCCAAGAACTGGAAGGTCACAAACTCTACCTGTACTTTTTCACGGCTCTCATTTTATGGAGCCTCTCGTGACAGTCGATGATGAACTCATATGCGTCCTCTGACTCAGTACCATAGAACACACGAGGCTTCACTCCTCCAAAATAGATCATGCTCCTCGCAAGTCATCACTGGCCCTGCAACTGGCCTCGGACAGGCCTCAAAACCCGAAACTTCCTCCAAACGAGGTGTCACCGCCGCAATGCGTCTTTGAACCCGAGCACCGTGCTCTTCCGAACCACAGGGCGCTACTCCTGGCCCCTACTTGCTGGACCGGCTAGTATAGCTCCGGCCTGTGCCAACCCATGCAACCAATTCAGCACACACGTGGCGTCTAGTATACCTTGAGCGGCGGCGCTCCCCGGCGAATTGGTACCGCTTATCTCGGGCTGGTGGGTGTGGCCACATCTCCCGCTACCTCGTTAGGAACCACTGGAAGCACGGGGTCTACCACTGGAACGCCGCCCCTCTGCCAACTCCTCTGCCTCCACCTCTACCTATAGCTGCTGCCGTGCGAGTTCTCGCCATCTGTGAGAGAATGAAGGATAGTTAGATACCAATTGGAATCAAGTAGCACGAAAGAAAGAAACAAAAGGGAGTTTTCCTAGTTCCCGGTAGCCTCTCGAAGATAAGTACAAACATCTCCGTACCGATCTGCAAGACTCTACTAGATATGTCCTTGTACGATGAGATCGACAAACCTAAAGCTGGGCGATACCAACTCTGTCACGACTCAACCCGCCATGATTAAAAATCCTAGTGGGCGATACCAACACACAAGACATCTATCCATTCAAATCCGATTTTATATTAACCAAGCTAATCAGTTATGACTCATTCAAACATCAAATACACAAAATAAGTTATGCTATAAAATACTGAAATAAGTGCGAAAGTTCTAACTATTACAAAATCTCCAAAATTCAAAAGTCATCATACAGGACTCTAATCTAAAACATGTCTAAGGAATAAAATCTAATTAAGAAATCCATAATGTCCAGAATAAGAAAAGACATCATAAGAAGAAGATCTTCGGGCGGCCTGGCATGGGAAGAAGCTCACCCTAAATCTATCAGCAAACGTCCTTCACGCTAGATGTGAGGGCGGGTAGCAGTCTCCGTGTCAAAATATGCACTCAGAAGAATGCAGCAAAGTAGTATCAGTACAAACACTATGTACCGGTAGATATCGTAGGCCGACTAAGATTAGTATCATGCATATTTCATAAAATCAATAGAATAAACAAGCCAGCCAACAGACATGAATATCAATAAACCAAAGCAAGTCAACCAAGGATAATCATAATTAAATCACCAAGAATGTCAAGAATCACAATCACGTAAGCCACAGCGGAAATAAGTTTACCACAATGACCACACTCACTGTACACATATGCTAACTGATGTCATTGCTCAGTAGTCATGACCTGCAGGGGACCCATGGTGTCTATGTACCACTCATTTCGAATACTCCTCGGACCCGAGCACAACCCTCCGCTTCGGAACGAACCTCGGACGCGGGACATATTAACGTACTTCTCATTTTCGGAACTAACCTCGGACCACTAGCCTATAATCTAGGTCACATATGTGCCTTTTCATACCTTTCTATACCTCTTTACAGAACAGTGTTTCTTACCTTCTCAATATCAATACTCAAATCATCATTCCATGTCACTATACCCTCGAGAAGATCATATTAGCTTCTCATCACAATATATCCACTGCAGAATCAACACACAGGAATAGTGGCACAAAGCCTACACAATTACTCAATCACAATCACATAAGAATTTAGCCACACAATATCATGCATGAAAACTAGACATGCTTTCTCCTAAAGAATTCACAAACATACAATCAACTAACCAAAGTCTAACTCAAGTAGACCGTAACCTACCGCAATTGTAAAGCGGGGACAATGCAAGTCACTTCGCTACAGCCTTTCCTTTCCTTAAAGCCTCAGAACGCTCAAAATCTAGAAATAGAAGGCTCAATGAGTCACAATTACTCAAATCACAAGTACCAATGCAAGAATACCCTTCCCTTTACCCCATTCCAAGGACCGGAGGATTTTCTAGGTGTTAAGCAACCTAAGGACCTTAGTAATCATTAATCACCAATTTACAACAACATTCTATCAATACTCCCATTACAAGCAGTTTTCATGGTCAAGACACCATTTTTATAGAACCTTAGGTCTCAATTCACTTAGTTTATGACTCTCCATTCACTTAGTTTATGACTCTAAGTGTTCAATTCATGATTAAGAGAAACTAACCCAAGCCTTTAGATGATAACTAAGTGATAATAACCATAACCCATCAAGTTTAGAAGGTTTATTAATATTCTAGGGTTTCTATTTCACTTTCACCATTAAAGACCCACGAAGGGAATAACATTCATGAGAGAGAATGGAATGATAGAATGGAATAGATGGAACTTACCTCTCAAGAGTTTCTTGCCCTAGCTTGGAATTTCACCCTAGGTGCTTGTTAGGAAGTGTGTTGGTGTTTTGTGAATAGAGAATATGAGACTAAGTATAAAAAAACTCGAGCCACTGTTTTCTGTCAACCTTGTGCAGCGGCCATAAGGTCGCTACAGTGGTCCCACTATAGTGGTCAAGTGACCGCTATAGTGGACCCAAGGGAATCCGCTTGACCGCTATGGCAGTCTGTCCACTGCTATAGCGATGCCGCCATAGCGGTCCACCGCCCGCCACAGCGGCCACCGAGAACATGGATGGCCGTTGGCAGCGGTCAAGCCGCCCCTATAGTGATACTGCCGCAGCGGTACTTCCATCGCCGCAACGGTCCATTTTGGGCAGTGAGCTCGACTTTTGTCCAGTTTTTCCCCCTATCACCTAACATTTCATCCGAGGTCTCAAAAACACAAAACAAACATGTACATAAAACATAAAGACACCCTACAAATCCAGCCGTGGCCTCAGAATTCCCAACGGAGTTCTAATTTTCTACGACACCCCCCGACGGACTCAAGGAAATCAAGTAACAACCACGAACAAGTCAAGTTTCAGCTCATAAGCACACACGATTGAATTTCTACTAGTTCGTTCTCCCCTTAAAAAGGTTATATTTGGTGGGGTGATCCTACATTTCCCACAATGACCGGAAGGGCCGTTACAATGTTATTTGTTGAATTTCTAATTTTAAATTGTGAACCAATTTGTTAATAGTAGGTAAGGGCTTCCACTGAATTCCTACATACAGTGACTGATGGTATGAAGAGATTTAGTGTGTGCCTTTGAAGTAGGAGTTGTAGTTGTGGAAGGTTTCAACTTGATAAGATAGCATATGGACATGCTTTGGCTACTATAATGTACAGGCACCAACATGGAGAGGACTACTGCTCTCCCTACTATAGCAACAAAAATTTCAAAGATACGTATGCTATACAAGTGGAACCTCTTCCATGTGAGAGTACATTGGAGATACCATTAGATGTGTTGGAATAAACTGTTTTGCCACCAGATTCTAAAAGACCTCCAGGGAGGCCATCGTTGAAGAGAATGAAACCATTTTATGAGGTGAAATTTAAGAGGGCAAAGATGATATGTAGTAAGTGTGGCATAGAGGGGCACAACAAAAAGATATGTAGCAATTTGCCCAAATGAAATTAAATTCCATATAGCCAGATTTTCTTTTTTTTTTTTCATTCACTGTTAGTAGACACTCATTAATTTATAAATTCTAAATTTGTTTTGACGTTGCATTGTTTCTATGAATATGGCTAGCAACAAATTGTTTTTTGTTTGATCTAATATACACTTGGATATGGCAACTTGTTCTGGTTGTTCATTGTTGCATTGCTGGAATTTATATTGTTTTTGTTCCATGTTGATTGCAAAGCTAAACTTGTTTTTCAATGTCATTTGTTGAGTATTTTTTTTGGCATATTCAGAGTATCAGATAATTCAATGCATTAACTGCATGAAATTGCTTGACTGGAAAATTTGTATCAAAACCAATGAAATATCATGGACATTCTATTTAACAACTCAATAATGTATAAATCTTCTTTTGGTAAAATTTTATTTGTTTAGTGTATCAATATTGTATAAATAATGTATGAAATATATATATATATATATATATATATATATATATATATATATATATATATGAAACGTGTTATGTTATTGAATGAAAACAATTCTTTGATATTACAAGTTAACAGTATTTTAATCCAAACCAAATATTTTGTGTATTATCTAATATTATATTGTTCTGAATTTAGTTGTTTTTCACAAAAGATATTTGTTTGGTTTGACAAAAAAATTCATTAGTTCTGGATTCTTACTAATTAATGCATATGTCATGTAAAATGTTACAACAAACTCATTCACCATTATCAAATTCAATGAAAAATTTTGTATGGCTACTGTATATTTTGTGTATTAGAAGATCAAATATGGTGGATCATTAATTTAAATGTTGTTTGTATATCATTGATTTAAATGTTGTTTATATACTTTATGTGAAAACATGTGTATAGTAATATATTTAAAATTCAGAATTGTATTAACATAACTACATTGGTAAACATATTAAAAACTTATGATAAAAAGTTTAAGAATAATGAAATTATCCTATTAAAGAAACTTAATTCACCAACAAAAACAGTCAACTACTTAACCAGTCACCAATAAAATCATCTTCTTACACCAACAAATCTAAAGACTAGTCATTAATTCTGAACTTTTCATTTCAGTCTTGGTAATTTCTCCCTTCCGAGTACTGGTTCGTTGCAAATTTTTGGACCACCCAATCTGCTAGTAACATTTCTTGTTACTTCACTCTCACTAATAGCTCCATCTGCCTGCTTTTTTTTAGCATAATCCCACATCAGGGCACCATACCTCCGACGGTGAAGAGCGGGATCGAAATCGTCATCAGAAATTTTAAATACACCTTGACTGATATATTCAGCAAATGCACATGTGTATAACCGACAATCACTGTAAATAAGATGCAGTCAGAATGTATGAGTTAAATATTTAATATGTATGAACACTATTCAAATCTATTAAAAACATTATATAAAATATAGGTCATACTTGGACTCTAGATGTTGTTCTGGCAAATTATTCACAAAGACATATTCCAAAGGATCATCAAAGCTCTTCCCAACGTATGTTGGTTCATTCATCCAGTTTATGTCATTCCTTTTGCCATAAAATCCAGTACAATTGAAAAAGAGAGGTATCATGGTGGCCAGTCTTTCCATGACTTCTCGAATTGAATTAGTATGCATAGCCCCACCCAAAAATGAATCATATACGTAGAGACATCTTCTTTTGATACATAAAACAACTAACACCCAATGATATTCTTCGCTTAGATTGACTAGGATAAGCATATAATCAACTCTATCCCAAGCTATATTTGTAATCAGTTTAAACCCCACGAATAATTTTCCCCACATTATGATCAGCAGTAATAAAACGCTTATCATTTTTGTATTCCTTGTACTGCTTGTGGATCGCCTCAACTCACTTTATGAAAAAACAATCCGTTGTTGTGTATCTCACTAGGTTATTTGGACCATACTTTGCCTTTTTCCTCAAGTAATACATAATGACATCAACATGCTGAAAAAGGATGTCAATTAAAATATAAGTCAGACATGGTAAAGTATTTCGGTAATTAAGTATTCGGTTGAATGGTCTCTTATCAGTTTTTATAATATACATAAATATTTATGCACATTTCATACACGTATGGATATCTCAAAACAACATTCCATACAAATTTCATACATACTTACTTCAAAATCATATAATCCACATAACACCTGTGCCCACAATGGCCCCACACATATCCTAATAATGTCATCTCAACCAAATATTCAACTTGAAAGTAATTTAAAAAAATATATCATTGTTAAGCATAGAATCTTGAGATCTAACATGGGGAAAAAACAAAAATTCACTTATTGATCTTATTGAGATCAGTTAAAAAGACTTCAATTCTAACCACTCAACAATCAAAATAATACTATTTCAAACAACAATTCAAATAAATTTGAAACATCATTTAAATTGAAACATATAATCGGATAATTCCATAAGAAAATGCAACAGTCAATATATTTTTCATACAACATATAAGAAATATAATAAACAAATCAGATTTAGTTTGCATTCTTTAAAAATATCTGGTTAATAATTTGGAGACAACATACCGAGTCTTCCTACGCTTTCCCAGTATGAATGACATTGTAGAACCACTCCATTCTGTCAACTTTCTTAACTCCCAAAACATAAGGATTGACAATCTTATTGTCCTTTATAGTGTATGTTGAAATTCTGGAATACAAAAACCGTAAACATTTGCAAGAGAAATAGTTAAATACATAATATATTTTGTACATACCTGTTCTTTCGTTTCGACACTTTAGCTTATACCCAAGATGTAAACTCATTGAGCAGTGCGTCATCAAGATCAAATCCATTGTAATTTGCAAAAGGATGTTTTATGTTGAAGTATATAGGAGATTTGCCCGTGCTACTGCCAGCTGAACTAAAACCAACATACGGAGATGATCTATACTTTCCAGTCTTTCTGAGTCTTGGCTGTTGTTCAGGAGTGACATTGTTAGAATAGGAATTATTTTCAATTACAACAATCTGAGTCTCGCTATATGCAGGCAATTCAAAGTCGTCTAGAGTAGGGGTCTTGGAGGCAGAATTGCATAAACTAACCAATTTATCAATTCCAACAACCACATCATCTAAAGAATCATCTGAAAAATTCAAAATTTGAAAAATTTTAATACAATATATTTAATAAATCTTTAGAAACTGTATGAAACTAACAGTGTTACCATCTATACATTTTATCATCTCCATCATGCACAATAAGTTCATGATTCAGACAAATCACAAGTCAAACATCAAAGTACATGGAAAGGTATCAGATAGTATTTACACATATACTATCAGATATACATGATAGCATTTGGAAAGCTACTGCATGAAACCCTTTGTCATATAATATTCACACATCTTTCATACATGTGCTTATGCGTGTGTACTATGTAAAATACATTTCAATGAAGAGTGAAGTTGTTACCTAAAATAGGAGCATGTTCAATATGAATCTTTGAGGCTTCTTGATCAACTAGACCATTATCACAGGCTTCACCAAACCCATCGTGCACACCAACTACATTTTGCATCAAAGATATGTACAGAAGTTAAATACTAATTTAATAACTAAATACTTTTTTGCTACACTTTTTATACAGTTTCAGATATGGGTTTATGGGTGAGAAATATGGTAGATACTAAGATAATTAACCCCGAATGGACTACACTCAAAACTTGAGCTAAAACTCTATTTAGCTCATACGTTCATGCAAAAGTTGTTTCAATCGTCAAGTAATTAAAATGAAAAAGCTAGCTAGAGAAATGATGCTGATATATTCTCTACAACTTGAAAGCTATTTTGATACACTTTTTATACAGTTTTCATATATGTGTTTTTGGGTGTGAAATATGGCAGATTCTAAGAAAATTTACTTGAAGTAAAAGAATGACCTTGATTCTTCAATTCTTCTTGATCATGTAGACTCTTCAATGCTTCTGGATCATTTAGATCTTTATCACACGCTTCACCAATTCCGGCGTGCATACCAGCTACACGTTTCATACAAAATATGCATGATAATTAAGTATAAAAAATATTAACTGAAAAACTTTTCATACTCATTTTATACATCTATGATATATATGTTTAAGGGTGTGAAATATGAAGGACATTAAGAAACTTTACTTGAAATTAAAGGATGACTTTGATTCTTCAAATATGTTAAAGCTCGACCAGATATTAGCGCACTTCCATCATGCCCACCAACCTCACCCTTAGCCGCTTGTTCATCAAAATCAGCTCATATGTCATGATACTTGTCATTCTGGTCACCGCTTGATTTTCTTTTTCCCTCTACGACCTTAACACCTCCAGTACCCTGTATGTTAATGTATGCTTTAGGAATTTAAAATTGGATTGATAATATAGAGGAAACGCCACCGAAGTTTAAAAAAAAAAAAACCTCATATTCATTATTTTAAAATGCACATACCGTATGTGAGGACTTGATCTCTGTGAGTATGTCCATGAATGATTTATCCAATTGTTGCTTCATCTACATTTAAAATCATCTTCTACCTGAAAATAAACAGTAAACAATAAATTTATGATAATTTGTTTATTTCAATGGAAAAAAAAATAATGAACTTTATAATTTATAATATCCGATCAGATACCTTCTTCTGAAATAGTTTCAAATCTTCACGAACCTATAAAGATGTAGAATACAATTAGTGACTGTGTTAGCCGAATCATAATCATTCCATAAATTTTTTTAAAAACAAATTATGAATTCGATACGTACATTTACAACTTCATTTTTCAATGCCTCAAACTCAGAACCATGTACAGAAGGGGTATCACGTGTGGTAGTACGTGGTCGTGGCACATCTGGTAACTCAGTGAGAAGTGGCAATTCATCATTTGCTGGTGTGACGTTGGAAAAAAATACCTAGCAGAAACATACACGTGTATTCACAGGTTAGCAAGTCTATTAAAACATTGAGATTTAACATGTGTTTTAAAAGTGAATGAAAAATGTATGTATGTATGATGGTGAAACTGTTCTTATTTACATGATTCCCATAAGTTTTGAACATCCCACTCTTCAGGTAGTCAAAGTACAATATCTCCTGGATGTTTGCCAGTTAAGAATACGGGGAATGTGGTTTCCAATACGAGTAGCAACAAAAGGATCAACCTTCGAGCAACATTCATAGAACAAAACCTGCAAAGCAAGTGGAAAGCCCCCAACCCTATAATATGATGGATCACCACTCAACTGGTGACTAACAGAACTAAGTGTTTCCTTTAAACAATCGCTTCCCCAAGGATAGTTCCTGTATTCACCACTCTCAACTAAGTCAAAGTGCAGCCTAGATATGTAAGCTTTGGAAGGCTCAGTTGAGAATAGGAATGCGCTAATAAAATACAGAATAGAGATTTTTACAAGATCGTCATTAGCCACACAAGTTGTTCCTTCAAAAAAACTTATCAACTCACTCTTTAGTACTCTTTGTTGATCAGGAAAGTAACTATTCATTAACTTGTTTGGTGAATTAGGGTCCAAAACGAAATCACTCGGCATGCCGCATTTCAAATCACTGATAATGGCAAACTCTCTTATGCCAAAATAGAGATCTTCTCCATTCAACTTGATGATAAACATATCGTCTCTATCATTATCAGTATTTGCATACATCAAGCTGCGAATGAGTTGTGGGTGAACCTTGATATTCGGTAAATCAAGAAAATATCCAAATAGGGAATCCCTAAACATCTGCAATTGCTTCTTAGACTTTAGTCGCGACTTTATATGCTCAATAGCTTTGATGTTGGTGTAAGTACAAAATCTCGTTTGCATCTTCTTTACCTAAATATATAATAAATAACAAATTATTACTAAACAAACTCAAACCTACAAAAAAATGTTATATACTGAAAAGGTCTTAGAACAGTAGCATTTTATTCCTTTTCATAGGCACGTTATTCGACATAATAATAACTCATAAATAAGGAATATCGATGCATAACTTTCCAAGAAACGATGAAATAATACACAATTAAGCTTAGAACAAAGATATGTATTTTAAGCTTAGAACAATGAATGTATTTTAAAGGAGTATGAAAAGTGTATGTATTAACAACAAATGAACAAATACTAAAAATATATAAAAATTATGTCTATCATATATGGCTCAGGTTTATATACAAAAAAATACCTAAATTATACAACATTCATACACAAATAATAAAAAACCCAAATATAAAAATGAAACATACCATTTTCTATACAAAATTCATACCAATTAATTTGCCCACAAACAACAATTAAAGTATATGTATTTTAAACTTAGAACAAAGATATGTATTTTAAGCTTAGAACAGTGAATGTATTTTAAGGTGTATGAAAAGTGTATGTATTAACCACAAATGAACAAATACTAAAAATATAAAAAAAATTATGTCTATCATATATGGCTCGGGTTTATATACAAAAAAAATACCTAAAATTATACCACATTCATGCACCAATAATAAAACCCAAATATAAAAATGAAACATAACATTTTCTATACAAAATTCATACCAATTAATTTGACCATAAACAACAATTAAAGTATAAATACTTGTTTTGTACCTTCAATTTCGGTGTTCCACGGGTCCTCTTTGATGTTTGACCTTTTTTAACCTCTTTTTTGAAACCACTAGGAACCTCATTTTCCTTCTTCGGATTTGATGTTTCACCACTGTCAACCTTGTTTTTCTTAGAAGTAGGAGAAGCGATTTCAACTTCAAAATCAGAATCAGAAGTGATTTCGTTGGACATTCCAAGCGAAATTTCTTTCCCCTTCCTTTTGCCATCATTTCGTGCAACCATTTTTTGTTGAACTACTTTGGGGGTAAAAATAAGTTGTTTTCCTTCTTCCTTAACAGGAGATTGAGTGTATGCATGCAAGTTGAAGCATGGATCCGGACCTATCTTCGGGCTTGAAGAAGCAAAAAGCCTATTGATTTTACGAGTTAGAGTCCCCATTTGAAGCTTTTTTACTAATTCCTTCAAACAAGAAAGATGAATAAAGAAAAAAATAATGTAGGTTGGAAAAAATTTGATATCAGCCAAGAAACACCGAAATTGGAGTATAATTTTTCATCTTGAAGTTGAAATCGAGTGTTACTAGGAGAGAAAGATGAAATTTAGGTTTTTTGGAATTTTAAAATTCAGTATAAATGGAAGAGAGGGAGTTTGAGAGAGAGAGAAAATACATTTTTGATAAATGTGAAAAACTGATCGTATGAGAGAGAGTTTGAGAGAGAAAATACCTTTTTGATAAATGTGAAAAACTGATCGTATCCTATAATTAGTCAAAAATTTTAAATACAAATTCTTTCCTTAAAAAAAGCCTAAAATCATGGAAATACACATTAAACTAAAATCTGGTATATGTAGTAATTAAAGTTGTATATGTTGTAAATAAGGAAAAGTATCAATATAATTTATACTCCCTCTGTCCCAAAAAAATTGTCCCCTTTCTATATTTAGAAACAATTTAACTTTATGAGATGATTTATAACCACACAAATATCTAAGGCTTGTTTTGGACCACACATTTCAAAAGTCTACCTTTATTTCTTAAACTTTGTGTCAAGTCAAAAGAGGATAATTTTTTCGGGACGGAGGGAGTAATATTTAGTCTCAAGTGGTATTATTAGGTGATTTTCCCTTTATAATAAGCCAATCCAAACATGCTCAAAGATGCATATTAGAAAAAAACATCATGAGCTCATTTACATGATTGGGTGGGCCCAAGCCTTTCTTTTTTCTAGAGGCCTAAGCCTCACTTCCGGGGCCAAGCCTTACTTGAACAAACAAATAAAAGTGGTCATTTGCACTTTTGTCCCTATTTTGTGCTGGTCTTTAGTTTTT